>NW_015174282.1:107739-118519 GCF_001447785.1 Gekko japonicus | reverse complement strand
CGCTCTTCCAGCGGGAAACAGGGGATTTTTATAGTGCCCGGGGTGATAAATTCTGATTACACGGGAGTCATTCAAATTCAGCTTTGGACCAACCTTCCTCAAACGCTTCCCAAGGGAACCGTCCCTGCCCAGCTGATCCTTGTTCCTTATGCTTTCCCCGCAGGAGGCATTAATCGCCAGCGGGGAAGCACCGGTTCTGAGTCCACTGATACACCTAGCTCTCTAGCAACCCTTGTGGGTCTTACGACCACACTCACGTCAGCCCGACCTCAACAGGTACTCTGCATTCAGGGCAAGAATTTTTCTGGAATTATTGACACTGGTGCAGATGTCTCGGTGATCGGTGCTAAACAGTGGCCACCTGCCTGGCCTCTTGAGGACTGCCCCAGTGTCTGGGGGGTGGGAGGAAAGCAATCTGCTCAGCAAAGCACCCAATTTCTGTCTGTTTCTCTCCCTGGGTCTTCTGTCCATGTTCAAATTCGACCATTTGTTTTGCCTGTTCACTTGAACCTTTGGGGGCGTGATGTCCTTAGTAAATTGGGGACCACGCTAACTATTGGGGAGTGAAAGGATGTCCTTGCATGCCTTGCCACTTCAGTGGCTCACTGAGGAACCTGTCTGGGTTGATCAGTGGCCACTTCCCCAGGACAAATTGGAGGCTCTCAGTGCTCTGGTTGCAGAACAGCTTGCTGCCGGACATATAGAGCCCTCTACCAGCCCATGGAATACTCCTGTTTTTGTCATTAAAAAGAAAAGTGGCAAATGGAGGTTTCTTCACGACTTACGCGCTGTGAATTCCTGTATTAAGCCCATGGGCCCACTACAGTGTGGCACACCCAACCCGAATTTAATCCCACATGATTACCAGTTATTAATTATTGATTTGAAGGATTGCTTCTTTACTATTCGTCTTGCCCCTAGGGACAAAGAGAAATTTGCATTTACTGTGCCTGTTTTTAACCATCACAGGCCGACCCAACGTTTTCAGTGGGTCGTTCTGCCCCAAGGAATGCTTAATTCTCCCACTCTCTGCCAACATTTTGTGGATTGTGCTCTTCAGCCTTTCCGAGAGCGCCACCTGCAGGCCCTGGTGTATCATTACATGGATGATATCCTGGTGGCCGCGCCTACTATACCATCCTCCTGGCTCAAGGATCTCACTGACATCCTCCAGGAAAGTGGCCTTATGGTGGCCCCTGAAAAGGTACAAAATGTTCCTCCGTTTTCTTATCTAGGTCACAAACTTTCACAGTCCTTTGCAGCTCCTGTTATGCCCAAGGTTGAGTTCCCCAAACCTTTGACCTTTGTGACTTTGCAGCAGCTCCTTGGAACCTTAAATTGGGTTCGACCTTTTTTTGCTCTCCCAACATCATTGCTACGCCCGCTTTTTTCCTTATTAACCACTGGGCGTCATCCCAGTGATATTATTGTGGTCACAAAACAGGCTCAAGCCGCCTTGGCTGATGTCAATGCAGTGCTTTCTAAGCGCTGGGTTGACCGCCTCCCGTCCGGCCACACGGGTTTTCAACTGTTCCTCCTGCCTACTCCTCAACTACCTACAGGGGTCTTGGGTGTGGTGCAGGGGGGCACAGTATTTCTTTGTGAATGGCTCTATCTTAGCCATGGCCCACATCAAAATGTTTTGCCTTATCCAGATGCAGTCGCTGAGCTTTGTGCTCGGGGACGGTGACGGGCACTTGACAGGTGCGGTTTAGATCTTATTTGTATTGTTTTCCCGTTCTCGAAACAAGAATTCTCCTTTTTGCTCAGCACCTCTGCTGCATTTCAAACTGCTTTAGCTGATTTTGTGGGTGAGGCAGCTTTTCATTTGCCTAAAGATCAAAGATTTACTCTTTTCCAAACGGCGTCCTGCCGGCTTTTTGTTCTTCAAGCTGCTCAACCTCTTGTAAATGTGCCCACTGTTTTTTCAGATGGCGGAAGGTCTCGAGGTGCCATTGCTTTCCAGGTTGGAGAGCAGTGGACAATGCGTTATACTGCGCTCCAAGCCTCCCCACAACGCGCGGAAGTAGCTGCCGCTATTCTGGCGTTCCAGATCTTCAAAGAAGAGCCCTTTAACCTTACTTCTGATTCTCTATATGTTTGCAAGTTGATTGCCTGTCTGCCGGGGGCATATTTAGCCCCTCGCCTAGATTCTAATCTACTGTCCTTGTTTCTAACCTTGCAGAACCTCCTTGCTGCACGCACCTTCCCTTTCTTCTTGGCTCACATACGTAGCCATACTCCATTGCCTGGTCGGCTGTCTCAAGGTAATGCTCTAGCAGACCAAGCTGTGCATACTTTATTTTCTGATCCTCTCTCTAGTCACCAATTTTTCCATCAGAATGCAAAAGGCCTTGCCTCAACTTTTGGCATCCCACTAGCGGAGGCACAACACATAGTCTCGGCCTGCCCTCACTGCGCAGGATTTTCCTCTGTTCCCGAGGCTGGGGTCAATCCACGGGGGCTGGGGTCCTGTGAACTGTGGCAAATGGATGTCACTCATGTGCCACAGTTGGCTCCCTGGAAGTACCTACATGTTACTGTGGATACTTACTCGGGAGCTGTGTGGGCAACCCCTCAGCGGGGGGAGACCACAGCTCATGTTATTTGTCACCTCTACGCTGCAATCACTGCCTTGGGCCGCCCCCAGCGGCTCAAGACAGACAATGCTCCTGCGTATACGTCGGCTGCTTTTCTTTCCTTTTGCACTCTTTGGGACATTCAGTTAACCCATGGTATCCCTTACAATTCTACAGGTCAAGCTATAGTAGAGAGAGCTAATCGCTCCTTCAAGGACCTGCTGCACAAACAATTAAAAACTGACCGACTGTGTCCACCCACCCTGACCAAAATCATGCAGCAGGTCCACAAGGTTTTGTTCTCCCTTAACCAACTCAATGTTTCTGGTCCCCCGGGATCTCCCCAAACATCAGCTTATGATCGTCATTTTCGATCTCGCCCTCCGTTGCCACAACCTCTGGTGTTCTATCGGGCCCTGCCTGATCGTACTTGGGTGGGCCCAGTGCCACTAATAACATGGGGGCGAGGCTTTGCGTCTGTTTTAACCTCTGCAGGTCCTTTGTGGGTCCCGGCCCGGTGCGTTCGACCGGCTCATGGCATGGTATGCAGCAGCCAAGGATCCCTTATCTTCATACATACCTATGACAAAAAACCCCACACAATTATTTATTTCTTGCTGAAACTCCAGGTGGATTACAAAAAACAATGCAATCAGACAGCATGCAACATCCAATGAACAATGTAACAGGACTCGGATCCTGTCTAGCACGTGACATACCATAAACAATGCAGAAAATGGAGTACAGAAGAAGATAAGGCAGCAAAAGCAAAATAATACATACAATAAACAGTGTAATGGGCTACAATCCTACAATAAAAGAACTATTCTATTATATTAAATGCCCTCCTGATATGTTTTATGCATTCTGTGGAATGACAGAAGTGTGGGAGCCTTCCAGACCTCCTTAGGCCAGTCATTCCACAAGGAAGGGCCACAACGGGGGAAAACTTGAGTTACAGGCATTGCAGATGGTTTTGTTCAGTCTGCACAAAGTGGCCATGGAGAGGTGGATCTGCAGATATGTGGATCCAGGGCTATGAAGGGCTTTGTAGATGACAGAAAACGAATACCTTGAATTAGAGATGCCAGCCTCCAGGTGGGACCTGGGCAGGGCCGACTCACCCACTAGGTGAACTAGGCATTCGCCTAGAGCACTGGACCCTGGATGGGGTGGTGGGCCCTAGATGGGGCACCGAACTGTGCCTCCCCCCCGCCAAAAGCCCGCGCACCAATGCTGCTCCCAGCCACGTGGCATGGGAGGCGCGAAAGAGGAGCGCAAGGCCGCCTCGCCTTCCCCCTCTGCCCTGGTCAGTTTTGTAAATCCAAACGCGGGGTGTTTTGTTTTGGGTGCTCGGAAACCTCACCGTCTCCTCCTTGCTCGCCTAAGATGTCTGGCCTCAGCAGCGGCAGCAACTCTCAATCCAGCTCCTGCGCCTCAGTCTCTTCGTGCTGCCTCTGCATTTGCAACGCACCAACTTTCAGCTCCTCATTCTCGAGCTTGGAAGCTCTCGCTGCTGCTGCTGCTGCTGCTGCTGCGGCTCCGTCGGAGGCAAGATTGCTCATCACCCTCCCCCCCCGAAAGGCTCCCAGCCGCCGCCGGGCTCGCACCAAACAAACAGCTTCTCTCTGGCTTGCAACAGTCTCGCCTCTTCCCCCCCTTCTCCCCTCCCGCTGCCCAGCTGGTCTTTTAAAGGCGCTGGTGCCACTTCAAAAGCACCCTTGGAGTCACCCGTGACATCCGCTTGGCTCGGGCTTGCTCCTCGAGGGGAGTTTTGTCCAAAAAATTAAAATGCAAGCGAATGGAACCTCCACTCCAGATCCTCTTGGCAATCAGATGCATCACAGCTGCAGTCCTAAGAGGGCACTTTCCTGGGAGTCAGTCCCATGGCAAGACAGGGGACTTCCTTTTGAGTAAACCTGCAGTGGATCGGGGGCCGACGAGAGGGGAGGCAGCTAGGGGGGGGCTGGCTGGTCCAGGGGGAGCGTGTGGGCTTGGCCCGGGACTTCCCTCCCCACCTCTCCAAAGGGGGAGAGAAGTTGGACTTCTTTCTCTCCAGGCCCTGCCTGGAAGTAGGCAACCCTGTAATTGGGCGCGGGGGGCGCGCGCCAGAAGGTAGCCCTGCCTAGGGCGCAAAAAAACCCTCAGGCTGACCCTGGACCTGGGGATCCCCCAGAGTTACATCTCATCTCCAGACTACAAAGATCAGTTCCGCTCGAGAAAATGGATGCTTTGGAGGATGGACTCTATGGCTTTGTATCCCACTGAGGTCCCTGTCCTCCCTTGACTCCATCACCAAATCTCCAGGACTTTCCGAACCCGGATCTAGCAACCCAAATTTCCCCCATCCCCTGCTGGTGGTCAGGGAAACCTTACCAACCCTACTTTGAATTGAACCCAATAACTGATCAGTAGCCAATGGTAGCAACTGAAGAATAGGTACAATAATGCATATTCCACCAAGCTCCTGATAGCTGTGGCATTCTGTACCAGCTGGAATTTCCAAGGTGATTTTAAGGGCAGACACATATAGAGTTCATTACACTAGCCTAGCCTCAGAGTACTTACTTTGAATTGAACTATATTTGATCTTTATTGAACACAGATAAACATAAATAAATGCAAGATTAAAAGGCAATGAAAGTAATTACACCAAGATCTGGGAATACAGTAAAGATAGATAAATCACCTGAACCGGGGGGAGCAAGTCCCATGGAGAATAAACCTTCAGCATACAAACATTTCTAGAAGAAGATAAGAGATTGGATTTATACCCTGTCCTTCACTACCCAAAGGAGTCTCAGAGCGGCTTACAACCTCCTTTCCCTTCCCCTCCCCACAACAGACACCCTGTGAGGTAGGTGGGGCTGAGAGAGCTTTGACAGAGACTGCTCTTTTTCAAGAACAGCTGTGCCAGAACTATGGCTTACCCAAGGTCATCCAGCAGGTGCAAGTGGAGGAGTGGGGAATCAAACCTGGTTCTGCCAGATTAGGGTCCGCGCACTTAACCACTACACCAAAGTGGCTCTTCTAGTGGGAGTCCTTCATTTAAACTAAATGTGATCAGCCACAGGTAATCCAAGTAGAACACACCCCTTTGTAGTTGGTTCAGGTGGGTAGCCGTGTTGGTCTGAAGCAGCAGAACAAAGTTTGAGCTCAGTGGCACCTTTAAGACCAACAAAATTTTTAATTCAGGTTACAAGCTTACATGTGCTTGCACTTTAAAACTTCCTTGTGTTTGTCACAAAACAGCACTAGGACTTCTGCATGTGTGATACTAAGCCCTTGTGCTGCCCCCAACAAACATGAGGACTTTGTAATGTGTAGGTGGAGCCTCAAACTTGCCCCTCTAAATATTGCACAGGCTCTCAACTGTGGCCATTTCCTGCCCAGTACCCCCAAATTGGTTTTAAAAATTCAAATAGTGAATAGTGTTGTACAAAGCAAAAAAGCAGAGTTATTGACTGCAAAGAACTCAGGAAGTAAAATAAGACTTAGGTATATGTTTGCTTAATTGTACAAAAGGATAAAATTATAAACAAAGCTGTCAGATTGTGAGTGCTTACCGCTTGCTGCTGATACGCATTTTCCCACTGAAAGGCTGGTTTTTCTCCTCCACAGCAGTGCTTGCAGTCAACAGTTTCTCTTAACACCAAGCATTTGAGAAGCTGAATGGTTTGATCAGCAGATCTCAGGGCTGAAGTGTTTATGATTTGTTCACCTACAGCAGGAAATTGCTTGTTTGATCTGAACAGTCGCCCTGAATCTGCTTGCCAAAAACTACACAGTAAATAATCATTACGTACTCTTAACATAGGTGCAAGTTAAAATTTATTACGGTTTTACCTACAAGGCTGTGATTAGGAAGAAAAGATGCATTTTTATAAGCAGCAAATGTGATCTGGAAAAAGTTCCATTGAAACATGATTGATGCACATTAACTCCTTTGCCTCAATTCATCCAGGAACTTTTCATGCACATAACCCCTACCAGATGAAGAACTGCGTGCTAAAACAGGTGCTAGACGCACGTTTCCTTTCCTCCATCCAACAGCTAGGGTTGCCTGTGCACAGCCCTTTCCACAAAAGCTGCAATTGCTCCTACCAGCTGTTCAGGGATGGAAACACAGACTGAATTTCATCTCCCAAAGGATGCAATTCCATATTTTGAAAGAAAGTGCTATTACCTTCTGCTGCATTGGCAACATAGGGTACATATATTTTGGAATAAATTAAAAATAAACTTGAACCAAAAGCTCTATAATCAGACCCTACTTGGCAGGCATTTAGGGCTCATTCACACAAAGTTCCAGCAATGTAGGAGTCATTTCTCCCTGGTGAGATCCAGGAGTGCTGGGGACTGCAGGTGAATTAAGCCAGCCATGTATGCTGATGAGCACCTAAGGTCACCCGTTTAAGGTACAGAGATTTAAGATGCCACCAGTTCTGGATGGGGTGCACTACCCTTAAAGGAACAGGACCGTAGTCTGGGTTGGTCCATAGTCTGGGAGTGCTCTTGGCCCCAGACCTTCTGCTGAAAAAGCAAGTAACAACTGTGACAAGGAGTGCCTTTTACAAACTTCACCTGTGACCTCTCCTGAGAAGAAAAGATCTGGTCACTGTGGTGCATGCCCTGATAGCATTAGATTCCGACAATGTGCTCTGCATAAGGCTGTCCTTGAGAAGTGTTCAGTAACTTCACATGCAGAATGCCACCACCAGGATGCTGACTGAGTCAGTCTTAAGGACCATATCGCTCCAGTTTTGGGCCACCTACACTGGCTCCCAATTTGTTTCCAAGTGCAGTTCAAGCTGCTGGTGCTGGTGCTCTAGGAGGTTTGGGACCAACATACCTGAAGGACTACCTACTCCCTTTTGAACCTACCTGATCATTATGGTCATCTTTGGAGGCCCTGTTTCAGGTACCCTCACTGGAGTTGGGATGGCCTCATCAGATCATCCCAACACCATGAGAACGCGCTGGAGCGATCAGACATGGGAAACTCTGTCCATGGCCTGTCACAACCCATTTACTACCGGATTTCCCCCCGTGTCTTTTTACGCCTGTGGTGGAGCAAAATGGGTTGCCGATGGGTGCGGGGTACTTCCCAGATGTTCATGTCTGATCGTTTCCTTTAAATCTGCCCAGCATTCATGCCTATGGCAGGGCTAATTGTGCATGTGATTGCGCCCTAAATGTGTTAAAAATAAAAAAGTTCTCCAAATATTTGCTGAAAACCATGAGCAATCAAAAACGTTCTCTCAGATTTTTATTCGTTCTCCCCAACTCTATTCCAAATGACAAATACTACCTGGGGTGAGTGCCTGTTTTTACCCACAATTCTACTGCACTCCAAAGACACTTAGGGTGCTTAGGGAGTGTGCGTGACTGCTTCTCCTGGCAGTGCCTTCTGAATATTTTACACTTTGGGGTCATTTGTGCATCAGACAGCTTCTGCAGTGCAAATGCTTTGGGTGAACCAGCACAGCACTATTCTTGCTTTGTGTGCTGTCTGCATTGACCTACTAAGAACAATATGCTGTCTTCAGAAATCAGAACGTCATGTGCCAAGTTTAGCCCATAACTCAGCACATCAGGGACTTGGTTTGGAAACACTTTTTTTTTTTAAGGTAACCATATTTTTTGTCTTAACTTACCTTTGGTTTACCCCCCCCCCCAAATAAACCCCTCAGTCTTATCCTTGTGAAAAATATTTAGTCCACATGTGCTGCTGCTTCCACCAGCCATAAGACATTGGAATTCACTGTCCTTTAGCAATGGATCGTATTGGATTTGTAGCAATGACTGGACCTCTATGATCTATTATCCCCATATGATTTCAGGAGAACTCCTCCTCTACTGTAATATTTCCCTTTGCATCTCTTTAGGAGGATGTCCTACTGTACTCTTCTTCTAATACCATTGTGGAATTATGACTCCAGTCCACAAACCCATCCAAACAGAAGACTGTACATACATGACTGTGTGCGAGGATGTTTGCATTTAACTTGTGAACAGCTCATTTAAAGTGAAGTGGGGGCAGGGTAGTGCAAATTTAGATGGCAGAATTTCAAGAAGTCTTAGACACTGCTGAACATATGTTTTGCTTCCATCTTTTGGCTGTGATCCACAGTTGAATAAACTCATTTAAAAGATGATGGGGAATGTTACCTAGTTAAGATACCATATTTACATATACATTCTTCTATACATTTTATGTCAGTGTAAAACACAGTTTAGAAGCACTTGAAAGCTTTTTGAATAGTGTTAATTATCAAACCCCAATCAGTGCCCCTATGATGTCACCGTCTACTTCCCTCTCACAGAGGCAAGATTTTCCCTTCGTTTTTCTTTCCCCGTACTGACTGAGCCACCGTAGTAATTTGTGTTCTTCTTTGCTGAAGAACTCTGACTGTTCTACCCTGTTACAGTACCATATTTTGGCTGTTAGCTCAGCCCAGGAACCTGAGGGCAAGACCAGGAGCCCACTTTAACTTCAACAACTTAAATGGCACTCAAGTTGTTTCGAAATTCAAAAATAACAAAATATTTTATTTAACACAGAGGGAAAAGGTCAGGTGAAATCTGGGGTTGAGATTTCTGAGGTAAAATCAGTACATGTACAGACTTTAGTTCTTATGTTTCAGGCTAATGAGGGTTTCTTAAGCTATTCACAGGCCCCGGTCATACAGGCAGGAAAATGCGAGGCGGAAGCGTGGCTGTTTGACCCAGAGGAAAAAAATGCGCGGTTGCGCGATCAGACATCCCTTTGAGGTCCCGTGGTTAGGAGGCAGGTGCCGATCACACGATGATCCTGCAGTGCGGCAAAGAAGCGGTGCAGCGCGATCACACCAGCAATCGCTAGGCGCTGCTTCCGTGGCAAACGGGATGGATTTTTTTTAATAAACTGAAGTTTGTGCATATGCATGACTGAGCAATCATATCTGCACATCCGAAGGTGGGTGGTGGGCTTACCGGAGAGGGTGACAGACGCTTCCGGATCCCAACAGAGCTCCGAGGCATAGCCAATTGAGGGGGAGGTGGGCCCCCTCGTCACAGCCGCTCTAACCGCCTGCGTGACAGTAACCATAAGCAGTGAAGTGGCTAAATTTGCGGATGATACAAAGTTGTTCAGGGTGGTGAAAACCAGTGAGGATTGTGAGGCACTCCAAAGGGATCTGTCAAGGATGGGCGAGTGGGCGTCAACATGGCAAATGGGGTTCAATGTGGCCAAGTGCAAGGTGATGCACATTGGAGCCAAAAATCCTAAATATAAATACACATTGATGGGGTCTGAACTGGCAGAGACTGAGCAAGAGAGAGATCTTGGAGTTGTAGTAGATAACTCACTGAAAATGTCGAGACAGTGTGTGACTGCAATAAAAAAAGCCAATGTTATGCTGGGGATTATTAGGAAGGGTATTGAAAACAGATCAGCCAATATAATAATGCCCCTATATAAATCAATGGTGAGACCTCATTTGGAATACTGTGTGCAGTTCTGGGCACCACACCTTAAAAAGGATATTATAGCTTTGGAAAAAGTGCAGAAAAGGGCAACTCGAATGATAAAAGGGTTGGAACACTTTCCCTATGAGGAAAGGTTAAAGCGCTTAGGGCTCTTTAGCTTGGAGAAAAGACGACTGAGGGGTGACATGATCGAGGTTTATAAGATTATGCATGGGAAAGAGCAGGTAAAGAAAGAGGTACTTTTCTCCCTTTCTCACAATACAAGAACCCGTGGGCACTCCATGAAATTGCTGAGCGGTCGGGTTAGAACGGATAAAAGGAAGTACTTCTTCACCCAAAGAGTGATTAACACATGGAATTCACTGCCACAGGAAGTGGTGGGTGCTACAAGCATGGACGGCTTCAAAAGGGAATTAGATAAGCATATGGAGCAGAGGTCCATCAGTGGCTATTAGCCACAAGGTATAGCTAGGGGCTCTGGGGCAAGTGATGCTCTGTCTTCTTGGTGCTTGGGGGGGGGGTCAACAGTGGGAGGGCTTCTAATGTCCTGGCCCCACTGCTGGACCTCCTGATGGCACTGGTATTTCTGGCCACTGTGTGACACAGAGTGTTGGACTGGATGGGCCTTTGGCCTGATCCAACATTGGCGTCTCTTATGTTCTTATGAAAGCAAGAAATTGCAAGTAGATAAATAGGTACCACTTCGGTGGGAAGGTAACAGCATTCCGTGC
>NW_015174282.1:89017-107404 GCF_001447785.1 Gekko japonicus | reverse complement strand
GTAGGGAAATTCTCCTCTCACTAGAAGATCTATCCCCTTTCCTTGGCCCAAATGGGAGTCTTCACCTACTTCCCAAACTTCCTTGCCAACTTTCCCCTAGTTCTCTTGTCTGTGTTAAACTGCTCTCAGTCAGGGCTGAATTCCAAAACTGTCAGTACCCGACTCTTCTCAGCTAGGGCTGAAATCAGATGGAATTTCTCCTCAGCATCCAGTTCAGAAGTCTTTCTCTTCTCAGCTGATGCTAACCAATCAGATCTCTTGAAACAGCCTGTCACTCAAGGCTCAAAAATTAACCCTTCACAGTCCTTTATCAGTTTACACAGTACCTCTAAGCTTTTAAAAGCAGTCCATCACAGCCCCCCACCTGCAATAACAATGTGTCACATTAACAGAGGCATCCAGAGCAGAATTACACCCTTTTAAGTCGACTAGAAGGGAGTACCTGTGAGTGTAAAAGATGACACTAAGTTTGCTAATAGCTTTTCAGTAATTGATGCAAGCACTTAAGATGGTATTTGATTTAAAAAATAAGAACGGTGATTAAATTACATCCTAAACATAAAGCTTGCATCTGCACTATGAGATGTAACCACCAGAGGGCAGATTTGCATCACATTGCAAAAAATATGTACCTGGCGTAGACTATTTGTGCTGCAATTTTTCATCACTGATTTTGAAGACAGAAATCATAAAGATATATAAATGTGTATTCTTGATCATTCATTGTTGCAGAATCAGCTGTTAACACTATGCTCAAAACAGCCTTGTATGTATATAATTAAACATCTGAAAACTGTCACTGTTTTCTCTCTTCCTCAGCATTCTGGACATGAAATAGGGCTCATAACATCAGCAAGCTTTCCACTGCAGAAAATACTAAATTGTGGTGATAACTGGATGCTGAGAATGCTGAACTGTGAAGCTTAGGGTGGTGAAGGATATACCTGCCAAAACCCATATGCAAATCACAAACTGCAACAGCCACAGTAGGATCACCCTGGAAGCAAGCCAAGCCAAGCTCTGGACTTGTGGCCTGTCTGCTCATGTGAAAACACTGTGAGAACCAGCTCTTCTTTGTGGGTGGTGGGTACCTTTTCTATGGAAGCAGCACTTTCTCAAGCCACAAATAGAGATGTAAAATTTCTGGAAATTTTGAAGCTCAGAAAAAAACCCAGTTTTTTTCCGGGTTTTTTTTTTGGGGGGGCGGCGGAAATGTTCGGAAAAATTGGAAAAAATGCTAATTAGCACTTCTTTTTTCTTTTCCAGATTGAAAGTCATTCTGTTACTTTAGGAACATAAAATATGACTATGGACATTTTTACTTGGCATGAAATTATCACAACTAGCATATGTCTATCCAAACAATTACTACAAACAGAATACCCACCCACATGCAAAAACAAAACTGAAACCTTTTTTATTTTCTTCTGACAATCGCACCTCCTAAAGGAAGAAATGCATCTTGTTCTTGCATTGGAGAGTTCAGTTGGTAACCTAGGACTTGCTTGTCCTCAGTGCACAGAAATTAGATCAATCTGATACCATACGTATTTTTGATAAATTATTTGGAAAATATTTGAACACCTTGCCTTAAAATATTTTTTCATCATATTAAAATAAAATGTTCCATAATCATTTTTTCCCCTTTTCTCTTCTTTTTTCAATTTTTTGGAAAAAAACAAAAAAGGCTTCAGGAAAAAAATGGGAAAAAACTGTTTACCCCCCAATTTTTTTCATTTTTTTTTCAGGCGTTCACATCTCTAGGCACAAAGGATTATTTCTGGGTGCTGTTGCCTAATGCTTTGAATGTATTGCAGCCAGTTTGTAGACAAGTCATGAAATCCTATATCTAATTCTGAACAAGGACCTAGACATGAATTGTTATATCCATATATTAGGGCCAGGGACAGAGAAGGAAAATCTTTCTACAAACTTGGAGAGCACCCAAGTTTGCAGAAAAATCTCAAGCCTCAAATGGTGAAAGAGGGTTCCAAAAACCAAAATGTAGTGTTCTGTGCATGCACAGACAATGTGGCTTTACTGTTGTTGAGTTGGCTGCTGACAAGCAGGTGATCTGAGGCAATCCCCAACAGAGGATGCAAGCCTCCAGATGTTGACTGATTTATTGCCTGTGATTATCCTGATGTGATCAACTAATATTCCATCTGTATTCTGCAATGGTTTTCATATCCAATTTTGGTGCCACCTTGCTGGATATCATGAATTCTTGCATTTTAACAAACCTTTTCAACTCCATGCTATTGCAGAGCCACACGTGGCACTTATAGGTGACCAGTGTTCAATATTTAAATCAGAGCAACACCACCTGTGAGATCTAAGAAAAACAAAGTTCATGTAAATTATGCAAATGTAAATTGTACCTACTGAATAAGATGCAAAACAAATGCATTGTACTGGTAGGCTCTTTATATTTACAAGGTTCTAGCAGTATGTGCATGCATTTTATTTGCTTTCGTTTCTCTATTTACCCCTGTTGGGATTATTTATTTTAATGGTCATGCAGTCAACTAGTTTCAACAGGAAACATGCTTCTACCTATAATTTTGTTTTCTACCCAACCTGAATAAAATTCCCAGGAATTGTACCCTGCTACATTTCACATTGCTTATAAAATGGGGCACTACGCACCAAGCAGGCACAGGAAAGCATTTGGCACCCAAGATCAGCAGTCCATGCTGTGCAATGCTATGCAGGGTTACTCCAGGTGAGCCCTCTCTCACAAAACTTTAGCAATTGCAAAACAACAATAATGCAGGCAGTGCAAAAGAGAATCCGTTACAGTTGTCTTTCAAGTGAAAAGATCATTGTCAAGGGCAGAGAAACACTGGCCCTAATGCTTGTATGGGATCCAGAGGGTGCTCCCTGACAGAGTGATGACCGGCAGAAACACTCTGAGCAAAAAAAGAAATATATCAGCACAACCCTCTTTGGTGGCAAGATTGATGTGTGCCTCTCTGTTACTTCAATGTTTTGCCCACTCTCCCTCTACCCTGCCATGTACAACTAAAATGTTGTCAGCAATGGTACAAAGATGTCTGGCTACTGACATGATATTTCCCTCAGGATATTGAAACATAATTGATTTCCAATTGATGAAAGTTGCAATAATGTTAATGAAGTGGGTGTTCTTTAGGTTTATTTCCATCACAGTGTCCATGAGGGGGTATCTTGGGTTTTTTTGTTTTTTATATCTGCATGTATGTATGTGTGTGCGTTCACGTGTAAGTGTGTGTGCACCTGGCAGTCATGACAACCTCTGGTGAGTGACCCCTACTGGGGGCCTGGAGGATATTCAGAGAGGTGGCTGAATGAAGCCTCTGGTATTTCGAGGAGGTCTCCCATCCAAGTACTTGCCAGAGTCAACTTTGCTAAGCTTCCAAGATCTGACGAGATTGGGCTTGCCTGGGCTATCCAGGTCAGGGTTATGAGAACTCAAAGAGAAATAGATGGATAAGGAAAGAGGATAAGTAAAAGAAAGAGGGAAAGATGTTGCTGGGAAATGGGAATGTAGCACATGACCTGCTCTTGGATTTACTTGTGCATTTTCTTCCATGTCAGGAGTCTGCCTTCCCTCATTCCATTCCATGCAAAACAACCACAGCATTCAACCCAGCCCAGCCATGATATCTTCCTTTAAAAACAAAAAAACAAAACAAAATTAAAAAACAATCCTCTTCCCGAACGTTGATGTATGGGGAATGGCTGAAATTATTCAATGGTAAGGTTTCCCCCCCCACACATCTGACGAATTCTGCACAGGTGTTCAGCCTCACAGGGGCCAGGACACTGCACTAACAACAGGTGGGTAGAATAAAAGGGCAAACTTCATGTAAAACTTCAGTTTCATGATTTTAAAAAACAATTGTAGAAGCAGGGAGTCTCTCCCCCCCCCCAAAAAAATGCTCCAATCAAAAAATGGAAGGTACCCATCAAATAAATATACAGGTACCAATATAATTTAAATGGGGTACGGAGTCTCAACAGTCAGTCGATAAAAATGCCTCATAAATATCGGGCCATGGGATCTAAACTGAAAGGTCAAAAATTATATCATTGTTACCATTTGACAGTCAAAAGGAGTCCCTCTGACCCATAAACCAACATGTGTGAACTTCTATTCACATTTTTCTGGGCATCAGAACAGTCTCGTTCCAATCCAGGAGCCCTTCAGGGTATATGAGAAGAAATGAGATAGGAATACTCACATACTGCAGATTTTGACCTCTAATTGGGAGGGGCTCAGGTGCAATGACATCTGAAAAGTGACAGTCAGGGAATAGATTTCTTTTTTCTTAGAGTGAGAAAGATGGTCAAGGAGAGAAGAGCAGAAGTAGTAATGTTTTATCTGGGGGGGGAACACAAAAAAAATCACAACTAAAACAAAAGGCAAAACCTAAGATAAAGGTTCCTTAAACAATATTGGCATTGTGACCCTTGTGGGTGGGAGCTGAGAGCTGACTGGGCTAAATGCAGCAAGGGTATTAAAAAAGGCAGGTACTGAAAACATCTTTCTGCTTCAGGACAGAGTTCTGAAAAAGTTCTAAAGCTGTTTATGGCACTGCACTCCCTTAATATGACTCTTCCAGTTCTCCCACTATCAAACTTAGCTTTGCACTTCATAAAAGATACAGGGGAGTGTAAGCTTCCACTTTGGTGTAGAGTCAATTTGGTGTAGTGGTTAAGAGCTAATTTGGTGTAGTGGTTAAGTGCGTGGACTCTAATCTGGGAGAAGTGGGTTTGATTCCCCACTCTTCCACTTGCAGCTGTTGGGCAAGCCATAGTTCTGTCAGAGCTGTTCTTGAAAGAGCAGCTCTCGAAAGAGCTCTCTCAGGAACACCTACCTCGCAGGGTGTCTGCTGTGGGGAGGGGAAGGGAAAGGAGATTGTAAGCCACTCTGAGTCTCTGGGTGAAGGGCGGAGTATAAATCCAATCTTTTCTCTTCTTCTTCTTCAGTGTAAGATTTGCAAGCACTCTACCAGAAACCAGTCCCTTGGCCATGCAGGTATAATTGGAGAAGATGGCTTCCTTTGATGTGGTGAATCTGCAAATCCATCCTGACTTCTTCATAGATCCCACAATCCTCTTTCATATGCAACAAGTAACTTAGAAGGAACCAAAGACAACCAAAGAACCACAGACCAAAAAGTAACTCCTTGATTCTTGCACTATGAAAATTCCCTATTTTATTGAAAACGCAATTTTTAAAAATTAACAGCTAACATGAATAATTACTCCAGGTAAACCATGTTATTTAAGAGTGAAAATAGCATCACTGTACTATCTCCCTGGAGCTGCGATGGCTCAAGTGGTTAAGACGCTGAACTGCAGGCTGTGGAAGATCAGTAGTACAGCAGTTCAAGACCCGGGTGCCGCATGATGGAGTGAGCTCCCATCTCTAGTTCCAGTTCCTGCCAACCTAGCAGTTCGAAAGCAAGAAATTGCAAGTAGATAAATAGGTACCACTTTGGTGGGAAGGTAACAGGGTTCTGTGCGCCTTGGTGTTTAGTCATGCCGGCCACATGACCACGGAAACGACTTCGGACAGCACTGGCTCTTCGGCTTTGAAACGGAGATGAGCACCGCAACCCTAGAGTCGGATTCGACTGGCTTTCGAGCAAGGGAACCTTTACCTTTTACTATCTCCCTCCCTCTGTTTTTAAGTGCTTCAAACCTCTTAAATTATTCAGTTGCAGACTTCCTAGACTATTCAACTTCGCCTTATTTTCTCAGTCTCTAAGAGTCATTAACCAATTAAAGCTGGGCTCAGGTCCAGAAAACTGCAGAGGCCCCCGTACAAGCTTATCACACTGAAGAGAAATCCCTAAACAACCTTCTCTCCAGCTAGAATTGTAAGCATGAGCCCAATTTTTCATCGTCTTAAAAGGAAAAACTACATGTGCCAATGTCTGTGACAGATCTATAAAGTTCAGTGCATACTCCTTTGATTTTTTTTAGCTCTGTTACTTAACATACTAGGAACAACTTCTGAACTTGTTGTATTAGCTTTCTTCTTGCAGAAAAACAGTGGTGTTTTTTTTCCAAAGAAAAACATGTAAGGGTTATATCCAGTGCACCCACATGAAGCACTTCCATGTGAGCAATTGGATGCACACTGTACTTCAAGCGGTGGCAACCTCTCTTGCCACATGAGGTGATTTTTTTTTCAGCCTTAAAGCAGGGTTTTGCTACTGAAAGGGAGAAGATGAAAAAAATCCCCATGCATGAACAGAAAGATCTGTAGATCCCAGTCCAAGATTTATTACCTTTAAATATGGGGAAGAGGTATGGCTTAGTGGTAGAGTATCTACTAGGCATGCAAAAGGTCCCATGTTCAATCTCTGGCATGCCCAGTTTACAGGATCAGGCAGTAAGTGATGTGAAAGTCCTTAGGAAAGAGACCCCAGAGAGCCCCTGCCAGTCAGAGTAGACAGCACAGACTTTGACAGACCAAGGGTCTAATTCAGTATAAAGCAGAGCCATGTATTCAGGCCAATAACTTGTGCTTATATAAGACAAAGCATTCTGTATGCACAACCTGCTAAGACATTTGTTGCGTTAGCGTAAGGAAGATTTGGTCTACTGAAGAACTGTTCTAGGAACAGTTCTCAGTTTCAATCACACCACCACACACTAAGATTCTTGCAACAAAGCTTTTAATATTGTGTATAAAAATAAAATTACTCACATTTGAAATACTGATTATACCATTTGCAAAAAAAGAAATCTATAAAAGATAATGTTTCATAGGAACAGTAAGTCTGAATATTTTTAACTTCCTGTTCTTCCAAGGCACTACGTTAAAAAAATTCTCACCTTTTATGGAACACCTCCTTCATTTGAACTATACAGACTTCCAACAATTTTGGCAATTCTTTAAATTTTCCTGAATACACCCTATGAATATAATTAAGAACCTATTTCCAACAAGAACTTTTCTATGATTGTGATCCATGATCATTTAGGTCACAGTAATCATCTAAACAAATGTGGTTCCACCTGCATCAATGGGAATGCATGTGTTTGGCTTGCATTCAAGTAATTTGATTTAATACATTTACGGAGCAGGCCGCAAAGGAACAAGTAGAAACTACTTTTTTTGTCTTCATCTTTAAGAAAATGTGGCTAAGACTACAGAAGTAGCCTTACTATTGCATAGCTGCCAATAACACAAAATCAAATATATTATAAATTTTAGTTTAAATGCTATTCTAGAATACCACTTTCCTTTGGCATACAAATAACACTGTTTGGGAGTAGCTTGAATAATCTATACTTTTGGTCCATGCTGTTAATTCTATCATTATCATTCTTTTGTATATCCTCTTTGGTTAGTCAGAAATGCTTCAGAGCATGTTCTTCAGGCACCGTTGTTAGCTACACAAATGAAGGCCTTCCAAACCCACCACTTCTGCTACAGCAACAAGTTCAGTAAACTGTTTTCTTTTCTTACAGTTAAGTGCAACTTTCCTTCCATCTGAACAAAAGCAGTGGGTTAAACATTTAGTAGACGGTCTGCAGCACTTTGATTTGGTCCATTAAAAAACCAAGGTTGTTTGTAGGCACATCCAGCAACAGTATTGCTTTCTCTTTAACTAAGCCGTAGTTCCACATAGTCTGTTGGTTGTAGAAACCTCTTTGGTGTCAGATTCTGGTCTTCCTGAAACCACAAATGGCCAGGTCTGCAAATTAAAACAGCACTCCACATTAGCAAGAGGGAGGACAATATGCGGATATCAATACTTCTACCGTTATTTGCTATTGGTTTGGCAGCAATATTTTTCAATACAACATAATGGGTCACCAATAGTCACACTGAGGAGCACTACAAAAATAGTTTGTTCAAAAAGTATAATAAAATAGGAGTCTAGTATCACCTTAGGGACTAACAGAATTTATCACAGCTTAGCTTCTATGTGTCAAAGTTAACTTCATCAGATGCAAGGAGCCTATGTACACTTAAGTCAATGTGTTTATATTCACAGAAGCGGAAGAGAGGCACTGCAAAAAGGCTGGTTTAAAACAAGATAAACTGAACTGTAATAATTTTCTCAACACATTTAAGCCAATCACCACTTTTTAATCCCTTGAGAATACATATTAAAGCACACTCTCACCAGCGTACACTATTAGAGATAGCAGCCATTCCTTAAATACTGATAAACCACAACAAATTAGTTAAATGCTAAGATTTTACTAATAGTATTAGCGTTTGGGGGTGGGGGGCATTGTAAAGATTCTTTACATTCAGAAACAACTGAGAAACACTCCAGAAGAGTACTTTAGGCTGTGTGCTCTAGTCATGTCTTTCACTATCCTCGGCATCTGCTTTTTGAATTCCCATATCACCACCTGTTGGCCTGGTTTATTCCTCAATAAGATGTTAGATATCTTTGCCATATGAAACCAGTCCATCTCCAAGGGGTTTAGTATTTTGTTCAACTGTGAACCACATGGAAACGTGAATACATTCTTCAGTTTTTACCTATACTGCTAACATTATTCTGAGTTACTGGTATTTTGCCTTATGATTTCTCTTTTCATGAATAAAAATCATGATCTATTACACTTTTCTCAGAAACAAGAGTTTGACAGCAGGGTTTGGGGGCCAAAGGCACTGCTGTCAATTCCCAGTTTTACTAGGTTCACACAACAGTAAGAGAAAACACAAGTGTGTTCTGGTTTTTTTAAAGGCAGTAGTACATTTGATGGAGACGGGCAAAGTCTAACTGCATCTTCAATATAATTCTCTCTCTGCAAAAACCAGCAGAAATGCTATCAAGGATTTCAGAGATTTGGCAGAATTGTATTTAGGTATAGAACACATAACCTATAAGGGTTTTAAACTATAAAAATAGTAAGATTCGGTACTGATATATGAACTATATTCCTTCATTTTCGGCTGCCTAAGCTTCTTCATAAATTTAGTAGAGGCAGGGACAAGCACTTTTCACATGTGAAAAAGCCCTTTACACATGTGAATGCATGTACCTCCTACAAGTCTATGCAATGTATCTTTCCGTAAGAAAAAGCCAATGCATGTTTGCTTTACAAATAAAACCATGTACCAGTTCCTTGGTAAATAAACCATTTTGATCATATAGTCAGCTGCACATGTGTTGAGAGTAATATGAAAATTACTCGATGTGTGTACAACGAAAAAAACAAATGTACCCTGTACAAGGATTATACAAACATCACTATAACTTGTAACATTGTGTTTACAACAGAGCACCAGTGTGGTGAAGGTGGGGGGAGCCAGTTCAAATCCCAGCTCAGCTATGTCATTCACTGAATGGCCTTGAACAAGTCATCCTAGCTCAAAGCAGTTTACATAAATCTCTTCTCCTGCAATTTATCCCCGCAATAACCCTGTGAGGTAGACTGGGCTGAAAGTGCATGACTGGCCCAGGATCACCCAGCAAGTTTCCATGGCAGAGTGTGGATTTGAACTCGGGTCTCATAGAACCTAGCAAAAAAACCCTCATATCACATTGCCTTTCAAGAGACAGTAAGAGAGATCTAACAAATCTCCAGCATGCAAGCATCCTTCTACTTACATTGATGTTGCATACAATAAAAAAGGGAAATGCAATCCAACCCACTGCGACATTCATCTTAGGCCCGCTGAACTTGGCAGGTGCCTCTATTGATGCAAATGTAGATACACCTGCTATGTGCAACTAGTAGTTCATGACTACAGCTAAGGATCAAATGTAAAGCTCAACAGAACACAGCGATTTACAGCGCCAGTCACACCTTTCTACAACCATTGAAGTCAATGGGCTTAGCATAACTGTTTAGGATTGCGCTATCAGTGTGCTGCAACAGTGAAAAGGGCAAACAGAGAGATAAAAGAGACTTAACTATTCTCTCTCACTTCTGAATCTACCTTATATCGAATCAGAACATTGGTCTATCATGGTTAATATTGTCTATTTAGACTGGCAGTGGCTCTCTCCAGGGTCTCAGGCTAAGGACTTTCACATCACCTACTGCCTAGTAGTCCTTTGAACTGGAGATGCCAGGGATTGAACCTGCCACCTTCTGCATGTGAAGCAGAGGATCTTCCACTGAGCCACAGGCCTCCTTGCAACCACAATTTAAGTTCTTGTGAACCCAAAGTAAGCTCCCTTTTCAAACTTATTAGAGAATTCAACAAAAAAGCAACAAACAACCAAAAGGCTATAGCATTTTCTTCCCTATGAAGAACTGAAAAACCTGAGGCATTTTACTTGAGAAAGAATAGACATCTTGAGGGGACAGGGCTAAGATGTTTTATCAATTATGAATGGTGTGAGTAAAAGTGAACAGTAAGAAAGTTTCTTTAGAGTACAAAAAGTCATAACCATCCAATGAATGCAAAAGGAAGCATTTCATCTCATGCACAACTAAGTTACAGAACTACCACAGGATTTGTTTATTTAAAACCCAGCTTTCATCTAAGGAGCCTGCAGGTGGTGGATATGATTCTCTTCTCCATTTCCTCCATGCAACATTTCTGTTATGCTATTCTGTTATGCTATGCATAGGTTATACTATGGCAGAGAGAGAATATTACTTGTGTGAGTTCACCAGCAAGTTTCATAGCAAGTGGTGATCTGATCCCGGATCTTCCCATGTGTAGCCCAATGCTAGCATGTATCTGCTGCAAAAGGTACCTCCAATTACTTACCCTCAATAATGAAAACAAAAAATAGTCTAGATAAGGTTAACTACACAGAGAGGACAAATTAATTTCTAAAATGAGAGGCACCCAGAGGATATCTGCTTGCAAGATGCTGTCTGCAATGGCTCTTCTCCTAAATTCCACGAGTGTTTTAAGATGACAATAACTTACAGTCAGAAAAAAAATCCCTCTTTCCTTTTCAAGCATCTGACAAAGTGCATTTGGACTCATCGAAGCTTCTGCTCCAATAAATTTGTGATACATTAAAGACTAACAATACTCTCTGTTATTTCATGCATTCACTTTTATTTCTTGACAGAGTTCTTTTCTTTCACTCTTAAGAAGACACCTGCTTCAGAGAAATGCATCCAGAAGATAAAGCTGGTACAATTTCCAAGAAGACACTTGTAAGAGAAAACCCTTACACCACATCTAAACCTTAAGTGTGATTTAAACATGATACTGGCAGGATAGAAGAACTTACCTGTGGCCAGCATCTCCTGAACTGGACCCTGAACCATGAAGCATTTAACACTCTCGCATTCCAGTCCACCATTGCACTGGCATACTAACACTGTGCACATGGCCAGATTGTGGGACAATGGCCCAGTTTAGATCTTATTTAAAAGCCACAGTCATAGGCGGCAGGAATTAAGCAGTGCCATCTTGCATACACACAACACAACACAACAGGTTCTCAACTAGCAACTGGTGCTTCCCAAACTGTTTGTGGCTTTTATTATCCCTTTCATGCGCTGCCTCAGGGTGCCCTGTTTACAGAAAGGAGAAAGGCGCAGTGTATCTTTTAAAACACAGAACTTTTACCCTGCCAAAGCGTCGTCGCCTGGCAGGTGCTGGCTCCCGCCTGCGACCGCTGCACGAGGCGATTCCCCCCTCTGGCCCCGGCCCCGCCCCCCGCCGCGCTCACCAGGTTGAGGGGGTGCACGTAGCCCTTCTCGTAGCGGTCTTCCTGCAGCAGCTGCCGGAGGTGGGCGATGTAGCTGGAGGCCAGGCGCAGCGTGTCCAGCTTGGAGAGCTTGGTGTCGGGCGGCACCCAGGGCAGGCTGGTCTTGAGGCGCGAGAACGCCTTGCTCAGCACGCGCATGCGGGCTCGCTCGCGCGCGTTGGCCGCGTTTCGCTGGGTCTGCTTGCACTCTGCCGCGGCGCCGCGGCCGCCCGGTGCCTGCCTTTTCCCGCCCCCTCCCCGGTCCTCGCCCGGCGCTCCCGGAGCCCCCCGCCTCTTCTTCCTGGCGCCGCAGGCTTCCTCCTCTTCTTCCTCCTCTTCGTCGTCGTCTTCCGCAGCGGAGGAATTGCCCACGGAGGGGCAGCAGGGCTCTCCCCGGGGGCGCCGCTTGGAGCCCGGCGGCACTACGTAGTCCAGCTGCAGCCCTCTCAGGTCCATCTCCGCAGCTTGGCAAGCCCCGGCTCCCTCCCTCCCTCCGCCTCCCTTCTTTCCCAAGCTGGCTGGTGGGAGGGGAGGGGAGGGGTGGCTGAATGGCTCCGGGCTGGGGAGGGGAGGGCGGCGGCAGCGGGAGAGACACAAGAGGGTCGCGCAGGTCCAAGCCCCTCCCCACTTGCGCTCACCCACCTCCCCGACGCCCCTCGCAACCTGCAGCCCTTGCAGGTGCGCCCACCAGCCTGCCCTGCCTGAGCTCTTTGGCCCCGCCCCAGCAGAGCCGGTCGTCGCTGCTCTCTCCCCTCAAGGTGACTCCACTGCCGTCCAGGCTGGGCGGGTTGGCACCCGAGGCGCGCCGGCGCGCAGAGGGTCAGACGGGGAGGAGGAGAGAGAGGCGCAATTTAAGCAGCGCAGCCGAGGCCACCAAGCGCTCCGGCCGCGCCTTTGCTCCTCCTCCCCTTGCGGGTGGGGGTGGAAGAGGGGGTCACTGGCCGGCTGGAGGGACAGAACGGGAGGCTGCGCGACCTCCCGCAAGGACAGCGCTGCGTGGCGGCAGAGACTAAAAGGTTGCCTGGTCCCGGGTTCCGTGCGTAGGCGCGAAAGGAAGGGCAGCCTTGAGAGTCTTAAGGGCGATCGTGAAACTGCATCCCGTGAGCGACACGAACGGAAACGGTGTCATTGACATCCAATCAATCTTGGATCTCTATCCTAACCCACTCGCTTGGAACCCTGTTCCAGTTGGAATCAAAGGTAATCTGAAGCAATAGCTTCGGTAAACCCTCCTGATCTCTTTTTTAATCAAATGGAAGAGCCGGGCGCTCAGGAGTGAGAAAGAAAGGCGGGGCAAGATCAGTCCATCGCCATGGTGCAGAACCGCTGTTGCGCAAGCACAGACCCCGGATTCCTGACTCGTTATTAAACGGATCTGCACCTGCTGTGGGTTTTTATTACTTGGATGTAGGTAGCGCTCTTTCCTTATAAGGAAGGCAGGGGTTTCACAAGGCAGAAACTCCCCCTATTTTAGCCCAGAGGCAAGTTGCCAATGATAACCATTGATAGGAATTAGTCTTATTAAAATAAATAGGGCTTTATTGGGAAGAGGTGAACAAAAGAAAACGCATGAAATCGTCTGGAAGGGCATTTCTCTGAAATCGATGGAATGACGTCCCAATGGCAGATGGGGGGCTAGCGTCATTCATTTCAAAGATGCTTTGGCAGAGTTAATTTGAGTCATCGGAGCTCATCTCTTGGAGCAATTCTAACCAGGTCTACTCATAAGTAAGTCTCGTGTTAGTCAGTGGGGCTCACTCCCAGGATTTTTGCCGCCATTGCCTTGAGGATTGTCTTCTCTGTCACCCATTGTTAGTTCCAAAACTGAGTTCAGGAACATATGAATCGGCTGCTGAGCATGTGCAGAGTGTTCCCTTTATTACAAGCGTCCTATGCCTACATATTTTGGAAAGGTTTCGGGACATGCTGAAGTCTCCCCCGGAATCCATCCTTTCTTAACATGAACCGCCTTAACTGTTTGGCTTCGATTTCAAAAATTCCAGAAAAGGACTGGCTGCAGCATTTTCAGTGCGAAACTCCTGCCGATGCCTCCCTTCCGTGTCTGAGGAACCCTTTCGACGAGGCAGGCAGGCAGGCTCCTTCGGGATCATCATGACGGGGCGGTGGGCGGGGGCTGAACGGTTTTTTCGCCAGACGCTGACGGCTGCAGCAGGTGGAAATCTCTGTCCTTCATTCCTGCATCTGCAATCTTTTCGTTCCGTTCATCTTCCCACCAGACTGACGTTGGCACCTTGAGTCTCTGGGCACAATTTCCCACGAGCTGATAATCCCCCCCCCCCCCAGCTTTTTATTTAAATGGAAGAATCTCTTGCCGCCGCCGCCCCATCACGGGCAGCTTTTCCCAAGCTGAGACGATTGGTGGGAGCTCTGAAATGCATCCTGTGTCGGACTTGGCACTCGGAGGCCCTGAACTTGGGCTGACACCGGGCCGCAGTCTTTGGCTCTGCTTCCCCCAAGCAGGTGGCTGGCTGGCCCCGCTCTACGCCGGTTACTTAGCCGTACTCCTGGATTATCCGTATCAATACATATATATATATATACACACATACACATGTGTAAGTCCTGCCCACCCCCACCCCCCCCGCCGCCGCTCCTTCTCTCTCCGGGTTGTTTATACAGGTGCAGTCTGAACTCCTTCCTTGCTAAAGATTAATGGGGAGGGAAGTGCTGAATTTCTCTAAACAGTGGTGCAAATCTTGGTGCCCAGTCTTAAAAGCGCTGATGGCAAACATTGCCTTTCATGCTTAGCGAACCGCTCCTCCGTAGGCTGCACTTCCTGAGATGAGGGCTTTGGGGGCTTCATGACTCAAAGAGAGAGAGACCCCCCCCCTTAGGGTGTCCCAGCCGCCTTAAGAAGAGGGGGCGCTTTCAGAGTTCCTTCCTGCCTTCCCTCTGCGTTTCAGAGGTGTGTAGAGTCCGCTTGTGGTGTATGACTGATGAAGAGAAAGCACTCTGCGTGTGCTCCAAGGCACACACTCTAATTTCACAATTTTCTGCCATTAAACTCTAGCTTTGTAATAAATCCCTTGGAGGCTGGACCCCCCCCCCTTTTAAATTAAGGCCACTGGGAATTGTAGCTTTCCATTTAACACTGGAGAAAAGCGAGGAAAAGACAGGCCTTGTTTTCTCTTTACCCTAGCTGACACTAGTAGGATGGTTGCAGTGAATTGTCTGGGAGGACGCCTCCCCCCCCCCAATGTAGCAGTTCCACTGAAGAAAAAGGGGGGCGGGAAGGGGCTTGTGTGCGCCACATTTGTTCTGCGCCTGGGCAGCCTATCCTCTTCCCAAATAAATTATTCGCTGGAGGTGGAGGGGATTACCTAATGCTTCGGCTGGGTCCATAAGAAAACTTCGGGAAACTCCTGTAGTGGATGAGAATGCTCCCTTCTTGGACCCATGCCATCTGGTTTCAAAGTGTTGGGTGATAGTGAGATATTGAAAAAATGGTATTTAGCAGAGATAAAATAGTCCAGCAGAGCCAGAGTAAAATAATTCAGACTGAGAGTCCATATGTGATTAAAATATAAAATTTTTACTAAATTCTAGCATAGGAAGGGTAACTGGGATGAAAATAACAACAGAGCATAATCGGCTACATCCTTACTTTACAAAGACAAAACTAGAAGAGAGACATTATGGCTACTCTTCTTCTTCTTCAGAACACCAAACAAAGACAGGAAGAGAAACCATAAAATGGTAATACACCTTGACACTTTAGTCCTGTAATGTATCTAGTCCAGACAAGTCCAGAGACAAACGTCGAGCTTTGCTCCAAGAGACAATGGACTATGCGGATCCTAGCCCACTCCAATCAGGGGGCTAGGTTCCTGGCCGAGAGCCTATGGGGCTCTTGGCCACTGTAAATAACCTATAGGGAAGTAGGGGTGTGTTTTGGGTGGCGGTTTCTCGGGGGATATAAGCCGCAGGGGTTCCGGTTAAGGAACTTCAATAAGATTCCCGTGGCGGTGCTGGGCTGGGGCAAGTTCCAGGTACAGTTCCAAGACTTTAATGGCACACTGGGACGTTTCTCTGCCCCCCCCCCCATCTCCCTGGATCTAGACCCGGTGGTACAGCCCATTCGCATCAAGGCCTGGATGCCGCCCCTAGCAGTGAAACCAAAAATCGAGGCCGAGCTAGATCGCTTAGTGGAACAAGGGGTCCTGGAACCAGTCGCTTCGGCACGGTGGGAGACCCCCCATAGTCACCCCGGTGAAGCCCAACGGGGACGTGTGCATTTGTGCTGACTATAAATGCACGCTAAACAAGGCTCTGCAGGCACACGCTTATCCGGTGCCGGTGGCGAGCCATGTGTTGGCAGCTTTGGTGGGGGTCCAGGTTTTTGGCAAGTTGGACTTGGTACATGCGTATCAACAACTGCCGGTTGATGCCGCCATGGCCAAAGCCCAAACGATCACAACACAAAAGGGGGCGTTCAACGTTCACCGCCTCCAGTTCGAAGTCTCGGTGGCGCCAGGGATTTTTCAATCTTTTATGGATTCTCTCCTGAAAGGCATCCCCGGGGTTCAGCCATTTCTAGACGACGTGCTGATTGCTGCGCCGGACGACTCATCCTTCATGGACCATCTGCGGGCTGTTCTACAGCGTTTCGATGCAGCGGGGCTCAAAGTTAAGCAGGAGAAATGTCTCTTGGGGGTGCCGTGCATCGAGTTCCTGGGCTTCGCGGTCGATGCTTTGGACATCCATCCCACCATGGACAAGGTGACCGCCATCACGCAAGCACCGCCTCCAGAATCCAAGTCCGAACTTCAGGCCTTTTTGGGGCTCCTGAACTTCTACCACTCCTTTTTGCCCCTCAAAGCTGCAGTCGCAGAACTACTCCATCGCCTCCTGGACAAGTTGGCACCTTGGGTCTGTGGTCCGCCACAAGCAGCTGCGTTCCAGGTGGTCAAAGACCTGCTCGTCTCCAATGCGGTCCTGGCGCATTTCAATGAGGCTCTCCCAGTGGTGCTGGCCTGTGACGCTTCCCCCTATGGGGTGGGCCACAGGCTGCCAGACGGCCGTGAGGTCCCGGTTGCATATTATTCCAGGACTCTGTCAGTGGCTGAGCGCAATTAGGTGCATATCGATAAGGAGGCGCTGGCGATTGTGGCGGGGTGAAAAAGTTTCACCACTATCTGTACGGGTCCTCATGGACCACAAGCCGCTTCTGGGCCTCCTGGCCCCCAGCTGATTTCGCCCCGGGTGCTTCGGCTGGGCCGCATTGCAGAGGGGGCTCACGGCACCTCCAAGGATAAGGTACTTTGCCGGGTCTTGGACTGGGTGATGAGGGGGTGGCCCACAGCCAAAGGAGACCCTGACGTAACGCCCTTTGCTTCACGGAAGGACGAGCTGTCCGTCCACCGGGGCTGTGTCATGTGGGGTAGTTAGGGTGGTCATCCCCAAACCCCTACAGGAGCGGGTCCTCACCGCCCTTCATGAAATGCACCCCGGGGTGGTGCGCATGAAAGCCTTGGCCCAAAGCTACGTCTGGTGGCCGGGGTAGGACCAGGACATAGAGGACGTGGTGAAGCGGTGCAATCCCTGCCAAGTGTCCCGGCCCGAGCATCCCCGAGCCCCGAAATGGGCCTGGGAATCTTCCCACCGCCCCTGGTCCCGGTTACACTTCCAGGGGCAACTCTTCTTTATCCTAGTGGATTCCTTCAGCAAGTGGCTGGAAGTAGTTCCTGTGCCTGCCACCTCCTTGAAGGTGGCCATCCGGGCGATGTGGCGGATCTTCAGCACCCAGGGAACTCCCAACACTCTGGTCATGGACAATGGGATGGCGTTCACTTCAGCGGAGTTCCAAGAATTCACGCGCTACTATGGGATCCGCCACGTCTGGGCTGCCCCGTTCCACCCTGCCACCAACGGCCAGGTCGAGCGCATGGTCAGAACCACAAAGGATGCTCTCCGCCGCTTGGAGTCCCCAAACTGGGATTATAAACTGGCGACTTTCCTTTTCAGCCAGCGAACAACTCCCCACACCACTACGGGGCACAGTCTGGCAGAGCTACTTTTGGGCTGCTGCCTGGCAACCCGGTTGGATCGTCTGCACCCCGACCAGGCATTGACAGAGGCACCAGGCATGGAGACGCATGAGGCAGCCAGGGGTTTCTTCCCAGAAGATCCCGTGTACGCACGGAACTATGCCCGGGGGCCCACCTGGATCCCGGCATGAGTCATACGAGTTAAGGGCCCCAGATCGTATGAGGTCTCTTGTGAGGATGGCCAAGTTCTACAACAGCACATCGACCAGCTACGCTGCCGGATGATGCCATTGGACCCCGAAGACCCGGACATGGCCGAGGTTCCGGAGACCTCACCCCAGGCCCAACTCTCGGTGGCCGACCCCCGGCCTCTAGCCTTGGTTGAACCCGAGACACCTCTTCTGGAGATGCCGGGGACGCCGGCACTGCCGGCACCGCCGGCACCGCCGCTCCCAGTGCCTCTCCCGGCCAGCTCGCCTCTGAGGGCTCCCGGCGTAGAAGCCGCAGCAGTCCCTGAACCTCGCCGCTCTACCCGCACCAGGAAGTTACCAGCCCACCTGAAGGACTTTGTCTGTGGGTGCATTGCGGACCAAGGGGGGGAGGGGTGTAATGTATCCAGTCCAGACAAGTCCAGAGACAAACATCGAGCATTGCTCCAAGAGAAAATGGACTATGCTGATCCTAGCCCGCTCCAATCAGGGGGCTAGGTTCCCAGCCGAGAGCCTATGGGGCTCTTGGCCACTGTA
>NW_015174282.1:88501-88712 GCF_001447785.1 Gekko japonicus | reverse complement strand
GAAAGTCATGCAGATTCAAATATTCATGAAGAGTCTCAAAACGTTACTTGTCAAGCGGCTTGGTCAGGATGTCGGCAATTATCTGATCAGTAGGACAGTATTGGAGTTCAATCAGTCCTTGGTCTTGCATCTCTTTCACGTAGTGACATTTGAGTGCGATGGTCTTGTTTTTAGATTTGGTGCCTTCACCTTTGCAGATGGCGACACAAGC
>NW_015174282.1:86498-86734 GCF_001447785.1 Gekko japonicus | reverse complement strand
CTCGAACTGCTGAACTACTGACCTTCCACAGCCTGCAGTTCAGCGTCTTAGCCACTTGAGCCACCGCAACTTGTACAAATTCCATACATCGGTGGTGGTACACCCTTGTTACTCCTTGCTGATTGTCTTACAGTGGTTGTCTCTCTTACCCTTGGCATAACTTCTCCTGGTTTCCCTTCTGAGCTGGAACTCTCTCGTAGAGATGGACCTGCCTGTTCACAGGTGGTCTGTGCAGA
>NW_015174282.1:57904-86368 GCF_001447785.1 Gekko japonicus | reverse complement strand
CATACATTAACTGTGCAAGTCTTAGGGTTCAGAATTCTGTATCCTTTTCCTCCAGAGGCATATCCCACCAGGATACCAGTTTCTGCTCTTGGGTCAAGTTTGCCTCTTTTCTCCTTTGGTATATGTGCATAAGCTTTAGATCCAAAGGCTCTTATATGTTTAAGTCCAGGCATTCTGTTATGCCATAATTCAAAAGGACTTTTATTGGTAGTTTTTGATGGAATTCTGTTATGCAAATAGATGACAGTGTGGACTGCTTCTGCCCAGTAAGACTCTGAAAGTCCAGATTGCATTAGCATAGAACGTGCCATTTCTTGAATGGTTCTGTTTAAGCGTTCTGCCATTCCATTTTGTTGAGGAGAATAAGGAATTGTAGTCTTATGTTCAATTCCTTCTTGTTCCATGAATCTTTGGAACTCACTGCTGCAGTATTCTGTGCTATTATCTGTGAACAGAACGTCTGGTGCTTTGCCAAATTTGTTTTTAACAGCAGCAACATAGCATTTAAACTTGTCAAGCACCTCATCTTTGCTCCTAAGCAGGTAGGTATAGACATATCTGGATTTTCCTTCCAGAAAACTGACAAAATACTTGTTGCCACCAGCAGATTCCTTTATTGGACCAACCAAATCAGAGTACACGCACTCTAGAAACTTAGTATTGGGGTCATGAGCTCTATTTTTATAAGAGGGAGCTGTGGCTTTAGACTCAAGGCAAATATCACAGCCATTTCTCATGACATCACATCCTTCTGCTTCAATATTGCATTCCTTCAATAACTTTTCCACACTTTTCACATCTATATGTGCAAATTTTACATGCCACGCGAATAAACAGTCTTTATGGTTACATTCAGCTGATGGTTTGGCATACCAGACCATCATTTTCCATTTCATCTAAATCAGTATCAGCAATATTTCTCAGGTAATGAAAACCATCCTTTTCTTCAAGCATCACATTAAATCCATTTTCACTCCAAATTTTTCCATGGCTTGGTCTGAGATCAATATTAAGACCATTTTGCATGATTCTCTTTGTGGATATGAGATTATGTATGGCTTGGGGAATCAGAACACATTCTCTGATTTCCACCATCTCATTGCAATCGTTCAAGGCATACAGTTTAACTAAACCACATCCCTCCACAGAGAGATTCCTCCCTTCTGCCCCTTGCAGAGCAGACTTCTTTTCTCTGTCCAAATCAATGAACCATTTCTCTGAATTGACTATGTGATACGCACTACCGCTATCTAGTAAAAATGAGTCATTTTGCTCATTATTCCTCTTAGTGACATAGTTTTCATGTTACTGTTCTGCTTTACAGCATCAGGCTCTCTGTACTTTTCTCTTATGGCAAACACACCCCGTTTCTCAGAGTGACCGCTTGCCTTTCCTTGGCCATGCCCCTTAGGGGGTCTGGTTTCAGAACGGTAAGATTTGGTGTGATCTCTTTGTTCTGGTAAAGTCTTTGATCTACAATGTCTTGCCATATGCCCAAATTTCCCACAGTTGTGATATTTCATAACTCTTTTGGCATTATCCCTTTTATAATCAGGTTTTACGCTGAGTACCAACAATTCATTTGCAGTTTGGGACATTTCACTCCTATGTCCTTCATCTTTTATATATGCTAACACATATTCCAGTTTTAAGTCTTTTGTTCCCTTTAAAACAGCCACTTCATGCGAATACTCTCTTGTCAAGGAACCAAGAATTACAGCAATAACAGCCTTTTCTCCTGGTGCACCCTCCATTGGTTTAATTGCATTATAAGCATCCATGACATAATTCAAATGTTTAAGTAGTGATTCACCATTTCTCATTTTTGCATTTATTAATCTTTGATAGAGGAACAAGTAATTAGCATCATTTTTCGAAGCATAAGTTTGCTCAAGCTTCAACATTATTTGTTTCGTGGATGTGCACTCTAAAAGTTCCTGATTATCTGTAGCATTAATAGTGCCCATAATTAAAGACATTCCAAATCCATCATGCCCTCTGTACTTTTCAAGAGCAACCTCGGCTTCAGGAGGATCGTCAGTGAGCACAGAAAGAGCTCCATGAGCTTGAAGGTTATTCTGTACTGATCTCTTCCACCAAGAGAAATTAGTTGAGTCTAAGGTGGGCATATTGAAAAAAGCAAGATTCTTAGCTGCGGACATAATGATTTCTCCTTTTTAATACGTTACCGAAACTTGAGAGTGATGAGGGCAACGGGCGATCTTTTGTGAGCGCGGGATTAAGCTTTTCAGTAGAAACGGCCAGGATCAATCCCACCCCCCTTCTTTCTTCCACTCGGCATGGAAGAAGACGAACTCAGATCAAACAGTACAGGCTTTCTCCGACTTGGAAACACAGGTGTCTAGTCTGGTCCCACAAGTTCATGAAGAAAACAGGATTTTGTCTGAATCTCATAAATCCAATGCAAGTTAAGATAAAAATTCTGTTTTAGAAAACTCCAGCACACATGATTTTTCTTGACTCCAAGTCTGGCTGTGTACTCTGCTTAGCTATCTGGTGCAGCTGAAGCGATCTGGGCACCCATAACCTTTGTTGGGTGATAGTGAGATATTGAAAAAATGGTATTTAGCAGAGATAAGATAGTCCATCAGAGCCAGAGTAAAATAATTCAGACTGAGAGTCCATGTGTGATTAAAATATAACGTTTTTACTAAATTCTAGCATGGGAAGGGTAACTGGGATGAAAATAACAACAGAGCATAATCGGCTACATCCTTACTCTACAAAGACAAAACTAGAAGAGAGACATTATGGCTACTCTTCTTCTTCTTCAGAACACCAAACAAAGAAGGGAAGAGAAGCCATAAAATGGTAATACACCTTGACACTTTAGTCCCAATCAAATTCCTAGATCAGGGACAAAATTCCCGGGCTTTCTACATCTAAAGAACATTGGTTACATGAGAAACATGTGACTTCCTGTGAGTAACATAAACATTTAACCCCAGATATACTGAGTGTTTTCAACTTGTAATACCCAACACAAAGGCTGTGTGACTTAAAACACACATGCGGCGTTATCTGTCCAGCCCTCAATTCCCTAGCTCTCATCTATAAAGTGAAATTCATAGTTGACCTGTTTCACCACTTTTGTGTTGGGATAAAACAAAGATTTTCTAAACAGCAGGATAAAGGAGATCTTGGGTGCAAAACAGGCTTCCAGTTAGATCCAGACTAGTCCTTTCCAGTGAGCACTGTGTGTCCGTGTGTGAAGTGCGACCTTATGAATTAGTGACCTCCACAACATCCCATCGTTAACATCCTTGCTCAGGTCTTGTCACTGGCATCCTACCTTTTAGCAACCCAGCTTAATTTTAAAAAAACAAAACCTTTTGTGAGGAGTGAGATCCCCCCCCCCCATTGTGGGATTAGGCTGAAGGCTCTGGCCAAAAAAGCTCTAGCATGAGAGGCAGGCGGGAGACTCAGGTCTGGCAAACTGAGGGCAGTGGCTTCCTTGACTGAATTAATCCATCTCCCTTTGGGTCTTCCTCTTTTCCTGCTGCCTTCAACTTTTCCTAGCATTCTTGTCTTTTCCAGTGACTCTTGTCTTCTCATATTATGGACCTCTAATGTCCCACTGAAACCAAGTCACTGCCCAATAAGATCCAGTCCAGTTCCAGTCCAGCAGCACTTTGGAGACCAACAAGATCTTCGGGGTATAAACACTTCTCGGGTGAATCTCGAAAACTTGTACCTCCCAAAACCTTCTTGGTCTCTAAAGGGCTACTGAACTCGAATCAAGCTCTTCTACTGCAGACCAGACTGTCCTACACCCTGAAACTGCCCGGAAAGAAACTCTCTCGTCTGAAAAGGAAACCCCCCGCCCGCCACCTCATTCTGCTCAGCAGTGCTTTGTTCTGAGCAAACTTGTTTAGAGAGCTATGCTGAAAGTGTCAGGGATTTCAGTGGCATTTGGCAATAGGTGCCTCTAGGGTTGCAGCCTTGCTTATCAGACCTCAGCACCTGTCAGATCAGGGGAGCTCCTCCAGTTCCAAGTCAATACTGGAGTAGATCAAACTTTGTTAACCACTGCAGTTTTTACATCCTTGCTCTAAAGAACGACTTTGTAGCTGTAGCTGATCCCAACCACAGCACTAGGTTGTAATGCAGAGAAATTGCCTTCAGGATCACAATGCCAGCCGAGCAGAACAGTGCCAGAAAGTACTGGCCCTCTTAATGCCAGAAGTGTAAAGCACATGTGTATAATAATGCACACTACTCACTTGATGACCGCAGCATCGAGCTGTAACTTGCATGTGTGGATGTGCCAGGTACGTAGATCAAACACACGGCGCTGAGAACTTTTAAGGTCAAGACCCGCGAGAATCTTTGGAGGTCAAATGACAGCGGGAAGGACAATTCCTTGCCTACTGTCTCTAGAAGAATGCAGGGCAAAATTTGGCCTCCCCGGCTCTGTCCAATAGAGGGATCACGGGGATGGGGCTTCTAGTTTTCATTCTATTTCCGCGGTCAAAGTTCTATCAGTTGTTGAGGGACGGGGGGGGGGGGTCGTAGCGGGTTTTGCCCTGTTTGTAGGCTTCCCAGGAGCACTGAGTTGGCCAGTGGGTAGAATAGGATGCCGGCTTAGACGATCCCTTGGTCTGATCAAAGAAGGTTGTGCTGGCATTTTTTTATTAAGACCCCCCTCCGTTTCCAGCCCCGCTTTCACCCGCCGGTCACCGAGTATTCCAAGGGCTAGACGGGCATGCCTGACTGTCCCTAAGTGGTCCATTGTTAGTACAGCGACGTAGCTTTGAGAGTAAGCAGGTCTACCCAAAAGTAAGTCTTACTTATCTAATGGGGCTTACTCCCAGGTAAGTGGACATACTTGCACTGTTACTTTTCCTTACTGGGGTTAGGATAAGGGCGATCGGCAAGCCCTGGCAAACCCTTAGTAGCCAAGGTCTTTCATTACTACCAGCCTGTAAGCTGTCAAGCGAGGAGAGTGGGGAGGAAGGAGGCTATCGATCTCCCCCGTTAGGGCGTCCTTTCTCTGAAGCTATTTGGTCTTGCCGTGGCCGCAGCCAGACGCTGGCCACGGAAGGGAAATATAATTTTCAGTGCCTGGAAGAAACTTTAGGAAAATAATTTTACAAATGCCTTTTAAATATTATTGGTGTAATAGAGAGCTAAGTGGGAAATGATGAAATAGTGGCCGGATAGTGGTAGCAGGAGAGAGAGAGGGACTCGGCTGGACAGTATAAGCCAGGAAACTCAGAGTATTAATTTTCGTGTTGGAAGTATCAGGTTCCCGGTGGGCTGCAACAAACCTACAAATGGAAAGCGGGCCGAGAACAAAGCGGTGCTGGGGGGCAGCTCCCAGGAGTTGCGGCCAAAATCTCCAGTTCCAGAAAGATTTCTGTCCATACAGCACACATTTGAACGTATCATACGTGACAAACATTTATTGGCCTAATTAGTACTTAACTTGATTAGCGCCAGGATCCTGCAAATAGCTCAGATCTCGATTTTAAGCATTTTACTGGGAACCAACCCCCACTGAATTCAGTAGGATTTATCTCAAATTACTGAGTACAGATTACTCGGGACTTACTCCTTGAGTAAATATACTCGGAGTACATTTCTGAGTATAACTGTCTCGGATTGCAGGGCGCCGGTCTTGCCAAGCTCACGCTGGAGTTTCCGGTTGGGAGCTCTCAGGGACTCTTTAAATTTAATTTTTCAGGCCGGAGGTAGCCTTAGGCTGTGAAGGATTCCTGGGAAACACGTTACATTCCGCTCGGTAAGGTTTACTCCGAAACACGTCGGTGTAGAAGTGCAAGGCTGGGGGGGGGGGGGGGGGGTGGTTTGTCAGGCCACACTGAAAGCTCGGGAACTTTAACCTTCCCCTCTGGAGGAAGACGAGGAGGAGAGAAGAGCGGAGGGGAAGGGGCTCGTTAACACACACCTTAAACAACAGACGTTTTCATACTTCGTGTATGGATGGGGGGGTTGGTCTAGGGAAGCCGATTTTTCCCCCCCCCCCCGAGTTTCGGAGCAGACAAGAGCGGCCTTTTGTTCCGATGAGTTCCGCAAAAAACAAAAACAAAAAACACTTTGCTTTCTAGAATGAAAAGAAAATCTTGTTGCGTCTGAAGGGAAATGAATGTGTGTGTGTGTTATGCGAGCAATCCGAGGCACTTTTGAGGCGCAGTGAGCACCCCCACCCACCCACCCACCGCCTTGCCAGTAGGCAAGCAGAGGATCGGACTGCGCGGAGAACTGCGCGCCGAAACCTGCAGTCTTCACGGTGTGCTCGGCCTTACTCAGGAGGACGAAGGCCCAAGCTTGGCTAGGCCAAGGAGGAAAGCGAGCGCTTCGGGAAGGCAGATCTCTCGCAGTGGGCCCGCACCGAGACCCCGCGAGTCCGCGACCCGAAGCCGCCCAGGCTGCATATGGGCCGGGCACGCAGCACGGAAGCGCTTTCCCGGCAGGGCGGATGGCTCCGGAACGGGCTTTGTGGAGCCTCTGAAGGGGGGGGGGAGTGACGTCCCAAGAGGCGAGAGGTACGGGGGTGGGGGGTGGGGGAAACAACCATTGATCGGCGCTTGTCTTCGGCAGAGTGACCCGAAGCAGAAAAGATGTCAACGGCCAGGGCAGGCAAACCGCCGGCTGGCGGCCCACCTGGCCACTTCCCAGAGACGCTGAATCCAGCCCCGCCACCTGCCGACCCGTGGCAACTCTTCTCGAGGGGGGTGAACAGCGGAGTACCAAGGCGGTCATGGTGCCCCCCCGTCCCCGCCCCCCCCGGCAATGTTTCCCCAAACGAGTGAAAAGGAAGCCTGTGAATTTCCGGGCTCGCTTGCTCGGAAAGAAACGCCTTTGAAACGCGGGGGCGCAACCGAGGTCTGGAAGCTGCGGGCGGAGAGGAGTCCGCTGCCAATCCGAGGAGAGGGGGCTCCTTTCCTTTCCGAGGGGAGCCGTGTCGGTCGGCAGAACAAAAGGGAAAAGCTCGATTCGAGGTCAGTCGCACCTGAGAGACCAACCGGATTCGGGCGGGCTGAGCTCTCCAGAGCCAAAACTCCCTTCCTCGGATCTTGTTGGTTTCTCAGGTGCGCCTGGACTCGACTCTTGCTGACATTAGTCCGCTTGATTTGAATGCCGGAGACTTGCAAGTCTGCTCGGAAGTCATACTCCACTGCGTGCCTTAGTGATGGTGTCCCAAGTCCCATCCGGGGTTTCCGATCACAGCCGGGCCAGCCTTTGAAGGAAGCCCATTTTAGTGCCCCCCCCCCCCGGATTTTGGACTTGAAGGCGCCAGAGACACATAGGGGAATCCAATGCTGCCGCTGCACCGGAGCTGGACTTCTGGTACTCAGCTTCTCCCGTGGGGGCCGGCCGCCACGCCCTATGCCCAGGAGGACTTCCTCTGGGCCCGCCTCCCTCGGTGGCAGGCAGCAGCGTGTCCCTGGCGCGCCCAGTCACTGCCCCCAAATATAGGGGGCAGTGGCCCAGTTCGGCGCCAATACCGGGTGGGCCAATCCAGGCTACAACGGGGCGGCGGAGCAGAAAGCAGGCTGGGGAGTCCTCGTTGCCACAAGGCAGTGGCCTCTCTTGCTCATAGGAAGCGTGGGAAGTGATTGCAAAGCGCTGCGAGACTGTAATCCATAAAAAACCCAAAGAGACAAGACGAAGACTTCCCTGTAAACCAAGATTTTAAGGCAAATGATAACTTGTGGTCTGCTCTGATTTCTAGACTGCTCTTGTTTGTGGGATTAATCTAATATTTCTGCATTAAAGGTTTCCTTTAAAAAAGTAATAACCTTGGACAGAGACACCCGTTTTAACTGCCGGGGCTCCTTCTTTTCTTCCACAACTTGGTAACTGGTCAGTTTTCCTCAGGTATCCCTAACTTTCAGCACACTTTCCCCAGCGGAATAAGCCAGCAAACTCTTTAAATACCTCCTGGCGCCAGAAGAAAGTTCTCGTGTAATGGATATCTTGTGGTGTGAGAAAACGGACTCTGCTCTCTTTGTCAATCAGGTTTAGGAAGGAGGGAGGGGAGCACCCCCTGGATAAAGCGCCCCTGGGATCTCCTGCTCTCTTGGCAATGATGCTCCAGTTAAGATTCCTTTCAAAGATAACTAGGATTTCCAGGGCTGTTTTGGTTCCGCAGGTTTTTAAACAAATTGATGAAGCGAATAAGCAGCCAGCGCGGGGGTGGGGTGGGGGGGGAGGCTGAAGTGTTCTCCCGACTGCGTTTCAGCGAGAAATCCACTGGAGCAAGACAAAAGAGATGGGCGGGGAGTGAAATCACACGTTTGTTCGTGGCCTCCTTCCCTTGGGAATGGCACAGGGAGAAGGAAGGGGGTTGCACCTGATTGCTTAGGTCAGATGTTGACAGATGAGGCTGACTTCTGAAACGAGGGTGAAAGAAAACACTACACAGAAATCAGGAGGTAGGGCAATTAGGAATGACAAAGGAATCGAAGCTAAACTGATAAATAAGTAGCAGAGGAATAAAGTGCTAGACTTCCTGGATAAATTTGGTTGCTCAGGAAGGGGCGCCAGTAACACAGGAGCTGATACAGTGGGGGGGTCATTCTTGTGCAACTTGGTTAAGGCTGTAAGCCTCAGACCTTGTGGGATAGATGGAGTGAGGTCTTAGCTTTGCAGATTAAAGGACTCAGGCTCAATACTGATAATACTGGCCCAGTACATGACTCCTTCATATGAGGCATTTCATTCATGTGACCTGAGCTTCTGACTGGGAACTTCTGCTTAGTAATTATGCTGTAAACTACTGCAGATAGTGAACGTGACTGTGAATGACTAAATTGTGACAGAACAACATTTGAGTCCAGTGCCACCTTTAAGATCAACAAAGTTTTATTCTGGGTATAAGATTTCGTGTGCACACACACTTTTTTAGAGACAATGAAACAGATTTCACCAACCATTACATATAGGTAGAGTGAGGGTAGGAAGGAGGTTAGTTGCCAGTAAGGGCTAATTTGAGTCAAGATGCATAAGTGAGCGATAAGTATAGCTAAGATTGGATTAGAGAAGTTGGTAAAACCTGTGAGTGCAATGTGGTATACTATATTCTAGGCACTGATTTATATTTGGTTGGTGGTTCTGTCAAAGCAGTTAAGTGTAGGGTGATGCACATTGGAACAACAAATCCCAACTTCAAGTATAGGCTAACGGGCTTCGAATTTGCTGAGAATGAGAGGGGAAAAGATCTTACGTTGCATTGCAGTGAATAGCTCAACTCAGTGTGCTGCAGGGGTGAAAAAGGCAAACCCTATGTTAGGGATTATTAGGAAAGGAATTGAGAATAAAATGGCCGATATTGTAATGCCCCTGTATAGATATGTGGTGTGGCCTCATTTAGAATACTGTGTACAGTCCTGGTCACCATATTATTTATTTATTTATTATTTATTTTATTCGATTTATTACCCGTCCTTCCTACCAAAGCAGGTTCAGGCCGGCTCCAAAATACCTCCAAAAGGGCATTGCAGAGCTGAAGAAAGTACAGAGGAGGGCAACCAAGGTGATTCAGGGGTGGGGGGAGGAGCTCCTTCCCTATGAGGAAAGCTGAAGTGTCTGGGACTTCTCAGTTTATAAAAGAGATTAGTAAGGGGAGGAGGCATGATAGAGGTTTATAAAATTGTGCATGAGGTGAAGGGAGTTGACAAAGATACATTTTTCTCCCTCTCCCAAAATACTAGAACTATTAGGGCGTCCAATGATGCTGATGCACAGCAGGTTCAGGACAGACAAAACAAAACACAGAAAGTGATTAAAATGTGGAATCTGCTGCCAGAGGATGTCGTGATGGCCACAGGAATAAACGGCTTTAAAAGGGGATTAGATTCATGGAGGATATGTCTATCAATGCCTACTAGCCATGGTGACTGAGGGGAACCTCCAGAGGCACTAAACCTTTGAATCCCAGAGCCAGGAGGCAACATCAGGGGAAGGTCTTGGCCTCTATGCTCTGCTGCTGGCCATCCAGAAGAACTGGTTGGCCACTGTGTGAGACAGGACGCTGGACTAGATGGACCGTTGGTAAAAGTACAGTGGCTTTTAGTGCTTGATGTGCTGTTCCATTCATCTGTAAATGGAGTTTGTCTTGAACAGGTGTGTTAGCAATCCTTCATGAAAATGAAGGGTTTAGTTCCAAAGGACTCTTTTTATTTAAAAAATGGAATGGCTGGGAATTGGAATCAGGAGAATGCAGCACTGTGAACACATCAGAGATGTGTGATATCTGTATTGGTTTTTGTTTCTGTATTGGTTGTACAAACGCCATATGATAAGTCTAGAGTCAAAAATTTCCATTAACTGAATATATTTTGTATCTGCAATATTCAGTAGAGTGCAGCTAAACAAAATCATTTAAATTTAAGATGACTGACCCCACACAGGGCAGACAGACCTGGCTTCGCTTACATGGCAGTTACCTCCAAATAAGTGGATTGAACTCTGAAGGCTAAGATTTACGTGGGGTTGGCTCAGTCTGTTTTGCTGCCCCAAGCAGGTCCTAGCTGGCACATGTTGGGGAGACAATGGGCATAGCTTTTCACTGTTGACTCCTTCCACACTTCCAGTGGTGAGAGTGAAAATGAGTTGTGCTGCCAGTGTTACCAGATCCAAGCAATGATGAAGTGTCTGGGAAAGAAGCCATCTTCTTCAAACTGTAGGGTCCCAAGTGGACACTTGGGTTGCTGTTTCAGTAGGACAGCCCTGGGTTTACTTTTGAGTCATTTCATGCCACTGAAGCTGAGGCTAGGTTGCCCCTAAGGACTAGCTCACACATGCAGGGGAATGCGTTGCTAAATGCAGGTGATGGATTCATAGTCCACAGATTAAAAACAACAACAACAAAACAACACAGTGGGGGAAAGGGCTCTACTTTTCTCTTGTTTGCTCTGCTAAATCTGCAGGAAGTTTTTAGATTGGGGGACATTAAAAAAACCCTGATCCTCCATGATCTTCCACCCACTGTTCGCAGTTATGCAGTCCATGTCACTCCTTCAATATTCTGCCCCTTGATTTTACATGAATACATGAAGCTGCCTTATACTGAATCAGATCATTAGTCTATCAAGGTCAATATTGGCTACTCAGACCCTTTAACTATGTGGCATTCTTGTGACCTTGGCTAGTCACAGTTCTTTCAGAACTCTGTCAGCCCCACGTATCTCACAAGGTGCCTGTTGTGGGGAGAGGAAGGGGAGGCAATTGTAAGCCGCTTTGAGACTCCTTAAGGTAGAGAAAAGCAGAGAATAAAATCCAGCTCTTCTTCATCTTCATTCTGGGAAAATGGAGATGGCAGTTAGCAGACCTCAGTGCTGACATTATTTTGGTTCAGAAAGTTTTTTAGTTCATGTTTGATATGTTCTTAAGAATTTTTTTAAAAATCAACTTTTTCTACACATGCTGCCTTTCCCCCTGAGTAAAGTGTAACACAGGAAGTGGCTCTCCAGGGTCTTAGGTAGAAGTGTTTCACATTACCTGCTACCTGACTCCTTCATCTCAAGATGCTGGGGATTGAATCTGGGACCTTCTGCATGCCAAGCAGATTCACTGCCACTGAGCCACAGCTCCTCACAGACTTTCTACCCACATCATATGCCAGTGGATGTAGAGATGGCATGAGCATAGATAGCTTTCAAAGGGTGTTACACAGATTCATGGAAGAGAGGTCCATCAACAGGTATTGGCCACACTGAGTAAATTGAGCCTTTAATTAGGAGCAGCAAACCTCTAAATCAGTGCTAGGAGGCAACAACAGAGGAGGGCCTTGGCCTCTGCGCCCTTTATGTTGGCCATTTCATGAAACAGAACATTTGACTTGATGGACTGGTTTGATCTGATGGTCTGATTCAACTAGGATCTTCTTATATTTTTTATCTATCCCCACCATTTCTACCACTTCATTCTGCTGCATGTAAAGTCTAGGCCTGAGTTATTGTAGGTTAGGGTTAATCCTGATCTGTTGCAGTATAGTTGAAGTACAAAATGTTCAGTTAGTTTTGAATCTTAGAAAATACAAATTTAAGGAGAGAGGCTCCTTGTTCATCCTGGAACAAACACAATAAATAATTGTTTTCATTAAGATAATATCCTCAGTAAATATGTAAATAAGAAAACCTTGAGACATTTTCAGGGAAATCCTAAACAGAGTTGCATCACTGTCAGTGAACTTGCTTGAAAACTAATCAAATCTGACTCATGATTCTGTTTAGGATTGCATTGTCAACTTTTGCCATAAATTGAAACTTTCCTGATTCATTTGCAAATTCTGATCTGTCACAGCTTATAGCTGACTTTTAAGACTTCTTGAAAAGCCAGGGTTGGAAGGAACTCTAATTTGACCTCTGCACACATAAATTCCTGTTTGCTGGCCTGGATAAGGAAGAACATATGCCCCCTGCCCCCTAGCTTTGCCTTATGCCAGCAGCACCTATATTCCGCCTTGCTAGCCCCACTGTGTGGGTGTCTGGGCGGGCCTTCGGCTAATGGTTCACTGAGATTTTCTCCAGTAAAGTAAATGGCCAATTCACTGTTGGTCTTGATTGATGGTGGATCAGTTATTAGCTCTTGCTGTATTATCTGCATCACGTGGTAGCTAGGCTACTGGGATAACACATGCATCTTGTATATACATGTATACATCTGTTTGTAAAAAAGAACCAATGTGCTTCTACTTCACTAGTGGAATGGAAACCAGCATCTGGATAGTGTGGGATTCAGATCACACATTCAGCTGTACATGCATTGAATATTAGGAAAATTACTCAATGCACACTGTTCATATATTACAGTGATGCATGTAAACCCTGCATGTATATGTGTATATCTGCAAGAGTCAATGCATGTTCACTTTACAAATGAAACAAGAACAAGAAGAAAGGTTTATTTTTATACCCCACTTTTCACTACACGAAGGAGTCTCAGAGCAGCTTACAATCACCTTCCCTTCCTTTCCCAACAACAGACACTCTGTGAGGTAGGTGGGGCTGAGAGGGCTCTGAGAGAGCTGTGACTCACCCAAGGTCACCCAGCTGGTTTCATGTGGATGAGTGGGGAATCAAACCTAGTTCTCTAGATCAGAGTCTGCTGCTCTTAAGCACTACACCACAATGGCTCTTTCACAAGGGACCCATATCAAGATAAAATTCACATGAATTGAATATAACATGAAAATTATTAAATGCATGTATAAAGAAAAATCAAGTGAATGAACACTGTACACAGATGGCATGCAGGGAGGGCAGGATATAAATCAAATCAAAGGTGTGTTCACTGTATCTTGTGACTGGGACTCTTAAGCATATTACATGTTATTTGTTTATTTAGAACATTTTTATGCCAGCTCTCCAGGAACCTCATTCCTTGGAGATTATAATATGACAAAGGAAAGGGAAATGAATGTGGAATTGGTTCTGAAGTTAACTGAGAAAAGAGAAAATCAAAAAGCTTAGGGCACAAGGACAGAACAAACCTGTCATTCTGTAGGTTTGTTCTGTCATCCAGTGTTTGTTCTACACGTATTTATTTGAAATAAATTTCCAAGTATGAATAGGATTTCAGCATTATAATGCTGCAAAGGACCCCTAGTTAAATTTGTTAAAATGTAGAAATGATCTAATGAATAACAAGTTTTGTATAATATCTGTAACATTTTACTTTCCAGATAATAAAAAGTCAGAGAAGACTGACAATGATTAAACATGTTGAACAATTGATTTGAGACATAATGAGGGTAATCCCAGAGATGGAGAATATGCACCTGCCTTCCAGATGTGTCTCATGGTAGCAATGCATCCATTCTTGCTTCTCAGGTTTCCTACTTAACTTTTCAAGCATAAATGTTTAAAGTGCATAAAGTGATTTCAGTATAGTCTGAGGTTTGGCAATTGATGGGTCAGTTTATAGCACAAATAAAAGTACAGTTAGGGTTGTTTCCACAGTATCTAGCATATTCTCTCAAAATAATACTTTTGTTTCAGGAATATTGCATTTTCCCAACAGCAAGACCATAATGTTTGCCAATGGGAAATTATTATTTTCCCTAGCATCTGTTGATATTGTAACTGCAGTGTGGACATCATTGTTTGAGATTTACCAGGATTTATTGGCTGTGCTCCCATTCCTTTCATCACTGTATGCTTACCTGGTTGTATGTGCATTTATTCAGCAGTGGCGGCATTTCAGTGGCAGGGATATCCGTCGCCATTTTGGGTGAGCACTCGGCTTGCAGGCCTGAGAGTTGCAAGGGAGTTTGTGCCTCCGTTTCAGTACTTAGCTTTTTAAATTTCTTCGGGTTTTGAGTGGCGTCGCTTCTGGCGTTCGTCTCCATAAATTTGGTTGTGCGATTGATTGTTAAGGTCGGCGTTTGGATCGATGGGAGGTAGGGTTTGCGGGAGAAGATTAACTAGGCAGCCATCTTCTTTTTCCCGTCACCGGAAGTCCAGCAGTGGCTTTTAATAAGTGCAATTCAATATAATTTTTTACCATTATCTACAATAGAATGCAAATTGCTGCCTCTGTATGTGATTTTCTGCAATGCTTTGGATATTGTAAAACAAGTTTAGAGTCCAGTGGCACCTTTAAGACCAACAAAGTTTTATTCAAGGTATGAGCTTTCGTGTGCACACACACTTTTTCAAAGTGTGTGTGCACACGAAAGCTCATACCTTGAATAAAACTTTGTTGGTCTTAAAGGTGCCACTGGACTCTAAATTTGTTCTGCTGCTTCAGACCAAGATGGCTGATGACCCTGGATCTGTCTTCTTGGATATTATTAGTTACTTGTTAAATTTTAATCTTTTCATATTGTGTTGGCATATTTGGGCAATGTAATTTTTAAAAATCATTCCAAACAATGTCTGCTAGTTTAGAAAGGACATACTAAAGTCCAGGACATGGCTTAATGTATACCTTTACCCACTGATTATTTTACATTTTTAAAATATGGGATTTTATATTTGGACATAGCTGGTCCAAATGTACCTTGAAATTCTATTAGAAACATATTGTAAAATACAAGACACAAAAGTCCATGCTTTGGGTTTAGATTCTTTTGTACATGTTTTATTACCAGCATGTCACAACATTGTCATGCTGGAATGATTAAAGCAAGCAAAAGAGAGAATCATTTGAGAAACCCATAATATACCTGGTATATAAAATACTTACCATATCATAATTTACAAAAGTCTGGTTTACTATCTTAATGAGTGACAACAACGTATCTGGAAAACATCTGCCTCAGAAAATAAGGCATCTTACTTGGAAAATGTTGACACTGCTTCATTTTATGGTAGCCATGCATATCATATTGTGGTATGAAATGTTATCAGCAGCACCAAATCGCAGGGAACATGTTTCATTTTTTGAATGCTGCAGATCAGATTCTGTGTGGAGAGTCTATTAGTGGTCTCATTGAAATTAATGGGTCTGTTGATGGAAGGTTTGATCCCAAAGGCTGCAGAGAGAGACCTTTAGATTGGGCACTAGAGTTAATGTTCAGCTTTGCTATCACATCTTCAAAATTAATGTACTTAATAGTGTGTGTAGATCACACTGGATCAGGAGGTTGTAACTTGCAACTGTACAATCTCACCTAGCAAAGGCTCCATAATTTATCTGCTTTAACAATCAAAATGAGTTCGGATAGGGACTAGTATCAGAATCTAAAATGGCAAGAGTAACCTGAAATGGGGAAGTGATCATTTTCATGAACAATGAAATGGTTTCTCCATACAACAACAAATGCTGTGAGGGGCTAAAATTATAGACTTGCCTCTGGAATATCCATTCATAGTGAGGGCTGTTCTTCTTGCCTTCATTCTGGATTTGTCTTGTGATCTCATTGTGTATTTATTTATTTAGATATTACCTGGACTAGAAATATTGCTGCTGAGATGGCATCTTGGTGCCTGCAATGGCCCTCATTTTTAGCCAGCAGCTGTGTCATGCTCACCACCCCCCCAACCCAAGAAGATGTGACATCACTTCTTATTGCTCCCTTCCCATTCATTTGCACCTTTCCCTAGGAAAAGAGAAATTAGAACATAACCATTTTTAATGACAGAATGTGTAATTCATACATGTTCCTTTTTTATCTTTAACATACCACACATGAGTTCAGTAGGCATAATAGTTTAAGGAGGATGAACAGAGAGCATTTTTTCTCCTCACAAGCACACAGTACCAGAACTGAGAGTTATTCAAACAAATTGCAGTAGTTTCAGTACAGTATAATTAACTTCAGGAATTCATTACTACAGGATGCAATGGTGGCTATTAACTTAGAAAGCTTATAAAGGATTAGACTCATTTTGTCAGACTTTCGATAGAGGAGGCGTACAATTTTTCTGCATTAAAGCTGGAGACGTTTCATTCCTACATATGAAAACATTTCCTTTTAGAGTATAAGTAAAGTATTTTGTTAAATTGAATTAATAGTTAAATTACATTATTGAGTAGTATAACTAAGGCCCCGGTCACACTAGTGGGAAAAGCCACAGCAGAAGTGGGGCTTTTTAGAGCTGCAGCAAATTGAAGCGCGGCATTGGGATCAGACAGATCCCCCGAGCCATGCCACATTTGCTCCCTGGCACGATCACATGCCGAGGGGGAAGCGATAGGACAAAGGGCGAGGCAAGCCAGCTGCACAGTTGTGCGCATGCGCAGTGAGGCAGGGCCTTGCATACCATGGGATACGGACGCATCGGCAGTCACACGCCCGGCCGTGTTGCGCGTTTCCAAGTAGGTATTAGTGTTTTGCAGGTATCTTTTAAATCCGTGTTTTTGACTGGAAGAAACGGGTTGGGGACAGGGGCACGACACTTGCCAGATGTTGGCATCTGATCGTGCCGGTTTAATTCGCCCTCAACCCATCTGTTTCACGGGGCAAATCCTCCCGTGTGACCGGGGCCTAAGTATTATATATAATCAATTTTCTTTTCCTTAATTTCCAGGTCCAATCCTAATGTACTTGAAATTGTGTATGTCCCTTACCAGTCTTACTTAAAAGCAGGCCCCATTGACTTCACTGATCCATATTTATGCATGTATTCAATTTATGTATTCAGTTTATCCTGATGGAGTCACTCACAAGAAACATACGAAGCTGCCTGATGTTGAATCAGACTATTGGTCTATCAAGATCAATATTGTCTACTCTGATCACCAGCAGCTTCCAGTATCTCAGGTCTTTCTTTCACTCTGGAGGTCTTTCACATCACCTAGTACTAGTTCCTTTTAACTGGAATTTTGGGAGTTGAAGCTGTGATCTTCTGCATGCAAAGCAGATGCAAAGCTATGACCGCTACTGTTAAATGCAAACAATGGACAGAACTGACTGTCTTTAGAACCTTGAGAAGTTGGTTGGAAGAAGGCAAACTCAAATGAACAACGTATGGATGCTCTTTTACATAAGCCTGCTTTTTTGAACAGAAGGATGGTGCTGGGAGTATCTTTTCCCATCTGTACTAAAGACGTGAGTTCTCATTCTTTCTAGACTGATCTGAGTTTGCTAAGCTTGTCCCTGGTTCTGTAACTTCCTGGAGTGACTACTGCAACTGTAGAGGTTCCCTTTGAAATAACTCTTAAATTTCACCCAGTGTTGAATATAGTTGCTCATCTTTTATTTGTGATTGGGTGTCATATACATATATAGGCCTTCTGCACCATTTGTACTGGATGACAATTTATTTTAAGAGTCAACCCAAAGTATGAGTTTTAACCTTCAAAGCTTTTATGGACTGGGACCCTACATCTGAAGACCATCTTCTGTATGAGCCCTTATAGCAATGGAGACTGGGTCACCAAACCATAGTGGTGTATTGCTTTAACAGATGAAATTCTTTGCAACCAGGGATTTCTCAGAGGTGGCCCCTCCACTCTCAGGAATCCACTTTCTGAGGGACTTCTGGAAAATCCCTCTCTTCTGAACTTTTTAACCTGTGTAATTGGATTTTTGTACCTTTTTAGTGTCTTACGTCCCGATCACATGCAGAATCAACTGCACGATAGGCACGAATGCTGGGCGGATTTTAGGGACTCGATCACACGGGAACATCTGGCAAGCATCCCGCACCCATCGGCAACCCGTCTCGCTCCGCCGAAGAAGCGGAGTTTAAAAATACCGGGGAGAGTCCAGTATCAAACGGGTTGCTATGGGTCACAGACAGACTTTCCCCTGTGTGATCACTCCAGCATGCACTCATGGCATCGGGATGGTCTCATGAGGCCATCCCGAGACTGTGCTGTTATTAATATGGATTGGTTAAATTATTGCTAACCATTTTGTGTGCAGAAAAAATGGTCTAGAAGCATTTTAAATATTTTAACCCATAAATATTCAAAGATAATAAACAACACAATATGCTACAAAAACCTATGCAAGCTGCTCATCTACCACTTACACAATGGGTATTGGGCATTATTGAATAAAGAGAAAGCAGAAGAAAATTCATACCATGTCAATGCTTTCCAGGAAGTGTATACAATTTATTTACACATCACCCCTTCAACTGAAGAGATTTTGGCTTTATGAAGAAGAATTCTGTTTCAATGCTTTCTTAGCTATTCACACTTTAATAATCAATCCCAATTGTCCTCCCCCCCTATTGTTATTAATTAGGTTGTATTGTGCATGGACAATCTGTCAACAATGAATGTTTTATATGGGAGTAAAATGGAACCTGTTCAAAACTCCCTTAAGCCTGAGATCTTTCTAAGGAGTGCATTGGATTGAACTGTTAATTTGATATAACAGATTTCTGAGTAGGGTTGCCAGGCAATGCAACCTAACAACCAGCAGGAGGCCTGCAGGCAGGGATATGGGGGTGGTGCATGATGCTGGCTGCAGCATCATATTACTTCTGGTAAAAAAATTCAATTGACATAGCTCTAGGAATCACCCTAAAACCATAGAGTTTCCAGTGATTCCTAACACTATACTTGTGAATTCCACTTTTTTTTTTTTACCAGAAGTGATGTGATGCCACAGCCAGCATTACTTTAAAAATCAAATCCCCTCCTGCCACTCAGAGTGGTGGCAAACAATGGTAACAGGACATCCCTTGCCTTGACTGGGGACTTGGCTACCCTACTTCTGAGTAGTCATTATAAGATTAGGCTGCATCTAAAACTGGTTTACATTGTAGAGAAACGACCCACCCTGCAATATCTTTCATGGCTTCACTAGTTTAAAAAGGTTTGATATCTGGTGACTTCATTGAGAATTTTAAAATTTTGTTCCTTGTTCCTCTAATACAGACCATTATCCAATTGAATTAGTGTAGTAGTTTCAAGTACCTCTGGATAACATTCTCCAAAACCTTTTCCTGGAAAGCCCATCAGACAATAACAAAGGCTTTACTCACAAGAACGAATGGGACTTTCTTCAGTTCTGTCATTCAAAACATGGTTTCCTGGTAGACACCACCTCTAAAATGTTCCAAAGTAGAGTTTTTGCTCATCTTCTGTATGGGGTTGAGGCTGTGGTCTGGGATTATAGCAAAGTCATAAGCTTGGGGATAACATAGAACTCCTTTTTAAGGAGAATCTTGACTGCACCAGCTGCCTTGGAGTAGGCCAAAGTTGGCTTGCTCTCTGCCAAGATTCGCACCCATATTTCTTTAATTAACTACTGGAGAAAGCTGAAAAATTATCTTGCTCAAAATCTATCAAGACCAGGTTTTACCCAGCTGTAAAAAAATTCTGCCTGGGTCACTGGTTATCCATAGAACATTTTGTTCCAATCCCATATTAGTTGATTTTCAGGCTCTCACTTTGGATAACCCTAAAATTTGTGACTGGATATTTAACAGCGATGCCACTGATGACAGACAAATTATTACCAGCTCCAAGGTTTAGATTGCTCAGACATCACCACACCAGAACATGTCTAGAATTCCCTTCCATAGACAACTGCTATCTTATCCAGCCACTATTTGCAAAAACCAAGTTCTTGGTGAGTGTGTATTCGTGGACTTGCCCTCTCCCCCAACTACATCTTGTTTTCCAATTTTTACACAGATCCTAGATCCAAGTTTCTTACAGCCATTTTAGCCAGGTTAGCTTCACACTCAGTGGTAGACAAAACAATTTGTCTTCTTTCTGATGATGACTTGCTTGCTACCAATAGGATAGCTTTGAATGCTAAGAAGACCCATTTGAAATTTTTGCTTGACATTTAATAGGCTGCATTATATATTATGTTTTGGCCCTGAAAATTTTAACATTATTCTCAATTGTATTGTGTTTTTATTACTTTATTCATCACTGTATGGGTAGCTGTTTTTGTTATATTATAACAGTCTTCAGCCATATATAATAACCTCCCTACCTAAGAGTACTTTCCCGGGAGTAAGCTCCATTGAATACAATGAGACTTACTTCTGGGTGGGCCTGTTGATGACTACTTCCCAAGGATCATTATCTTTATCAAGTTTTCAGTAACAAATATTGTTACTATTATCATAAGCATTTAAAGATAGGGCAAATATCCTCAACTCTCCCCCCCCCTGGTTAAACTATGTCATAAGCACTAGAATTTCATGATAATATTCACAATTATCAGACAAAAATAAAGTTGTAGTCTTGGCTAGGGTTGCCAGTTCCGGATTGGGAAATACCAGGAGATTTCAGGGTGGAGCCCAAGAAGGGCAGGGTTTGGGGAGGGGAGGGACCTCAGCAGGGTGGAATGCCACGGAGTCCACCTTGCACAGTGTCCATTTTTCCCAGGTGAACTGATCTCTGTTGCCTGGAGATCTCCAGCCATCACATGGAGGGTGGCTCCCATAGTCTTGGCCCTTTCTTCATCTCTGATCACAGCAGCAGAAGTGGCAAAAGATGGGATTGTTTTTCCTGGATTTGTCATCCCAAGGCAGAACTTTAGTCAGAATAAGTATTCTGAACTGATTTTTCCAAGCAAATATTAATGCCAAATGAAACAAAAAAGTAACTCTACAAGGTTGCAAGCCTAAAATTGCTTTCCTGGGAGTAAGCCTCATTGAATACAATGAGACTTGCTTCCAAGTATGGAGCACAGGAGCTTGGACTCCTTGGCTCTTTTAAATTCAGGACTTTGTTCTATGAAATTATTCCAAGAGACAGAATCAGGCCTCAAATTCTTCTGAACAGCCACAATGAAGCCAAATTCAGCTCTCCATTCAGACATAATTAGTGAAATACTGTAGCTAGAATATTTGGGTGTGTTATCTATACTTATGACTCAAGCATAAGATTTGCTTTGACAAAATATGTGCTGAAGATGGAATATAATGACAGCTGTACCAGCACATCACCAAAAAGATGTCCTGTTGGATTAAAGCCACAATCCAGCAAAACCAATAAGAAACATGCATGAGTATGCTGGAGACTTATATTGTCTTTTTAAAACAAAATTCAGCAGCTCTCCCTTTCTTTCCACCACTGATTCACAGCTGAATCATAAATAGGTTGTTTTGTAAATATCTTTTGGATGAAAACAACACTTCCTAATTTGCCAAAGTTTTTCTAAACCAGAAAGACAAAACTTGATCTCAGCTGATTTAGGAACAACTCTGGATTGCAGATTCATAGTGCAGTCTTTTGCACACCAAAAGAAACAGACCGGACCTATGGATTCTTACTCAGAGTTGAGTGTGTTTGTTTCTGTGCATGGATAGGACTGTAATAAGTCCCACTGAATTAGTAGAAAAACAGATATAAGGTTGGGCTATACAGACCACCAATTGTCAGTTTTCCAGAATTAACTTTTGTTGTTGTTCAGTCGCACAGTTGAGTCCGACTCTTCACCACCCCACCAGAATTAACTACTCAACCACAAAGCTTCAGTTATCTTTAGCTTTTTTAAAATTATTATTGTTATTGTTATTGTTATTGTTATTGTTATTGTTATTGTTATTGTTATTATTGTTATTATTGTTATTATTGTTATTATTGTTATTATTGTTATTATTATGGGCTTAATACATCGGGTTGCCAACCTCCAGGTAGCCCCTGGAGATCTCCCGCTATTACAATTAATCTCCAGATGACCAAGATCAGTTCATCTGGAGAAAATGGCTACTTTGGGGGGTAGACTCTATGCTATTGTAACCTGCAGAAGTCCCTCCCCAAACCTTGCCCTCCCCAGGCTGCATCAATAAAATGTCCCAACCCAGAGCTGGCAACCCTAATTGCAATACAATGCAATGCCCAATTATTTCAAGGGCAGTTATTTCCAGCATGAAATGTGTATGCAGTGATAGAGTATGTATAGGCTGAATAAATTAAATATTTCATCATTTAATATAAACCAATGAAGGATTATCATTACTCTTCATAACCCATCAGTTACAGTCCTCATCAGCCAGCTTGAAAATAAATTTCTCAAACTAGCTGGGATGTCGTGTCTCTGTTTCAAATTACATAGATTTGGATTATTCGGTTTTAACGAAAAATAATTTTTCACAACTAAACCATGCAACAACATCAAATCATGCTTTTCATATTGGTACGAGGATCTGCAGATAGAAAACACCACTGTCTAGGCTGGAAATATGAGTCAATTTAAATTTATTATCTTGTTAGTTCCAGGAGAGAGGATCTTGCAGCATTTATAGGGGACTAAATGGAGTTTAATGGTAGTTTATGTTCTTTTCTGTTTCTTAGCAGAATCATGTACTGTTTACAACTGTTTCCTCTAAATGCACCTGGCATTTGTGAGAAAATGAACCAGTACTGAAGTCATGTTATGGACACTTAGTTACAAGTATTTTCAGCCACATAGCGAGAAATTAACAATGCCGCATTTGTTTTCTTTTTAATATTTCTCATATTTCTTATTCTCATTCTCAAGGAATGCATCGTAATCCAAGGACACATTCTCATACATTCATTAATCCTGCTTCTCTAAAACGTTTCACATGAAAACTGAAAGTCAGATGGCTGTCTGTGTTCCAAGTAGGCTTTAGTAAAACAGGGTCATCCTTGAACTTGTCATCTGCTGAGGCATTGCATTCCAAGATTTCACTCAATTACATGATCTTAAGAATGTGGCCGCTTGCCATTACTTTCTCAACTTTGAACAAATGTTATTGCATCTAACTGTTTAGTTTCAGGAGCTAACTGACAAATGACCTCTAGCAGGAAGCTGTAAGTCTTTAAAAGAGCTACCTACATAATTCATGTAAATATTGTATGTCTTCTTTTTGAAAGATTTTTTTTAAAAAAGCTATAATCTCAGTTCAGGATAAAAGTTGTTAGCTCTGCAGATGCGGATGGATTCCGTTAGCTTGTTTACCCTTGACACACCATGAAACATAAGATGACTATACTAGTGGAAATATGCAGTTAGCTAAAATGTTTCCTAAGGCTACAGTAAATGAATAGATTAATAACACATACTAAAGTATTAATGTATTGTTATGCCTTGGACAAAATACTGATAGATTTAATAGTCTGATTCCATACCCAAGTATGAAAGTATGGGTATGGAACATGACACTAGCATCTATTTCCTCCAAAAACTGGTGTCACTTTAGACTTTAAGATCAAGAGTTAGGATGTAGCCATTTTTTAAAAAAAGGAACAGGAATCACTGAGTAAAAAACTCTCCCAGCTTTGTCCTACTTGCAACAATTTATGACAGAGTAATTCCATGGCTAAACAACTCGGATAAACCAATTTTCCTAAAAATTTACCCTGTCCTTTAATTTAAATAATAATTTAAACAGTGGAATAACCCTACAAATGCCTGGCAATTCAGTTTATCAGTCACTGAGCCAGAAGTTCAGCAGGGCTGCCTGCCTGCTTTGAAATGATTTTAGGGGAACAAAAATATATGAATTCATATTCTGACTTCTAATTCCAAATATAGTAGAATCCTAGTTACTCCATTCTTAATATAGCATTAAATTTTGTGAAGTTCTAAATGTTTATTGGATCTTATTGGGGTGTAATGCCTTAGCAACTGTCAAGCAGATATAAATCTTGTACTGTGTCACCCTGAGTCTTTTTAATTCTCCTTAAACTGCATATTTGTTTCACCATGAAGCTGCACAATTCATTATCTGTTTTCATATGTCAAAACACATTCCAGGCATTTCTTTTCTATCTATACATAGAATTTTAATGCTTCAGTAGATTTCTGGAAGTAAATGTAAACTGCTATCAGTTCTGAGCAGTGGTAGTAGCATCCCACCTAATTCTCAGCTCCTTACCTTGGAACTAACCATTGTAGGTTTACTGGCATCATGGAACTCTAGAATTAGAGACCATGTGATTTATCTCTGTACAGGCAGCATCCTGATCTGGTCTCCGGAAGGAAGGTGTGTAGCAGGATTATAGTTGTCTCTCCTGACAGATTTTGCATGTTTCACTCTGATAGTTTACCATTCTCAAAAAGCATCTTGGTTCTGTTATGTATGTCAATGCTTTCAGCTTTCTGATGGTGTTTACCTTCTCTGAGCATGGCTTTGTCTCATGTTCTGGAATTATTTCTACTTTAGTGGAAACTCCATTTTTCCTTTTCTAAATTCTGATTCATGTATTAGATCTGAGATAAAGGCAAGCATCTTGCAATACTCTTTCACTGATGCACCATATATTATGCTATCCATGAAACTGATGCCCCCCCCTCCTGTAGCACTTCAAGTGTTACAGACCTTCTATAATGCATACTTGTCGCTTGGAAATATGGGTCTTTCCCCTGCAGTGGCTAGATCTGCCCCTTTCCAACATGACTGCTGCAGCTACCACTAGTATTATGTGATGTGGAGGGCACCTTTTCAAAGTTCTTCTCAAGTTGCCATTGCTATGGCCTTGTGAATCGTTACATGTTCTATTACCTTCATTCTCTCTGATAGGACTAGAATAGCCAGCACTAGTCTGTCTAAGGGATATGCCTCTCATCAGCCACCTCTTGGAGATCAGCTGCTTCATGTAGGCATCTAAGTAAGGATTCAGCGACTTCTCCCAGTCTTTGATAAAATATATCTGAGTTCTTTAATAAGAACAGATGCTTTTGTAGATTGAGTTACATAATGGAATGGTGTATATCATATTTGATTGAGATAGTTTCATACACACTCAAAACCTTCCTTAAACGTAAAACATTTGTAAATGTTGCTGGCTTTTTTGTTCATAGATATAAAAGGGAACTAAGGTAAAGGTTTCCCTTGCTCGAAATCCAGTTGAATCCGACTCTAGGGATGCAGTGCTCATCTCCGTTTCCAAGCCAAAGAGCCAGCGCTGTCCAAAGACGTTTCCGTGGTCATGTGGCCAGCATGACTAGATGCTGAGGTGCATGGAACGCTGTTACCTTCCCACCAAAGTGGTACCTATTTATCTACTTGCAGTTTCTTGCTTTTGAACTGCTAGGATTGGAAGGAGCTGGGATCAGAGACAGGAGCTTACTCCATCATGTGGCACTCAGGTCTCAAACTGCTGAACTGCCATCTTAACCACTTGAGCCACCGCAGCTCCCAAAAGGGAAATTAGCCTGTATCATTTCTTTGAAGCCATTTCTTTTCCCCTTCTGGCTAGGCTGCAGAATTGTTAAATCTGAAAGCTTTTTATACAGAAAGCAGCACCATTTTCTTAACCGGTAGACTTAAAACTTAACAGTTGACATATTCTTAAAGGAACAGGAAACCTTGAGCAAAAGTATTAAACATTCAAGCTCATTGTATTAATAATAGATTAGATTAATCATTTTATAAGCTTCTTCACTACTTGGGTTTTTAGTGGTTAACTTTCCTTTCTCCTGTAGATATTAGATTCCCTTTCCTATTTTCTTTGTAGTTTATTGAAAAGCAATTAAAAAATCACCTTTGGGGGGCCAAAAAAACACACAAACAAACAAAGAATCCTGCTATAATGCTGCATTATTGTGAGCCATTGTGTGCCTTTGGGGGAAAGGCAGGGTGGAAATATTCTAATTAACAAATAAAAATAAGTCAGAGAGAGCTAAAATAAAGTTTCTGATATAGTCAAGAGCAGAAGACACCTATGCCTGCTATATATGATATCCAAAAATCTGCCTCTGAGAAATTCTTTTTTTTTTTATAAACATACATTTAGGGACCCCTCTTTCTTATGCATTTTATTGCCTTAGTTGGACAATTTGGCTTTCATATTCCTTTTGACCTTGCAAATTATTGGCTTCTATTTATACAGCTACAGGCACAGTTTATTATTATATCCAAAGGAGGGGTGATATTTAAAGAGCTCTGTTACATTATCCTCTCAGGGCAATTAAGAATTATGCAAGAGTTTTCCTTTCTAGAGTCTAATAGGAACCTTACAGCCACTAAACCCTAGATAGAACTCTTACCGTTTTCAGGAATGACATTGAAGATACCTTTTAAAGTGGAATGTGTCATTTCTTCAGAGCAGAATAAAGTAATTTTACATTCTATATACCTGCTGATCAACCTAGTCTCCCCCCCCCCACACACACACATATAGATGTTGGGAAATCCAGATCGGATATCCCTAAACCTTAGTCTTGGTGTCATTTATCCCAACCTAGCTGGGCTGAGTCTATACATTCACAGAAATGCTTTATCACCCAAGTGACCTAAGTGGACACTTAGAGTACCAAACTAGAGGGAAGACAACCATAGGAGACGACACCTAATGTCTCTTCAGCTTGTCATCACCTCTGGTTCCAGAACCACTGCTTCCCAAAGTTCAAGGTAGGCAGTAGAGGTAATTCTTTGGTTGCTGCCGTGGCAGCAGGAAATGTGCATTTTTTTCTTGTGCCACCCCAATAGGTGGGAAAAGAGGAAACACCTCGGATCCTGCTGGCTGACTTGGAATGAAGCCACTTGGGACTGCTCTATAGCTTGAACCAGTACTGTGCCTGCAGCACAATGAGGTAGAAGAAAGACCTATTCTGCTTCAGATTACAGGCAGAGACCACAGTTTGAATATTTCCTTGCATTAAAGAAAAACTGTAAAATGAAAACTAGCATGTCCTTCTGTCCTTTGCATGTTGCACTTGTTTTCTATTTGCAGGGAATTTTAAACGTTGGAGACCATTGACAAATGTGATCCTGCATCTGCAGGTTAAAGTGGTACAGCTTATTCTGTCACCTCTGAACAGTGGGCTGAAAGGTTCTATGCAGAGTTCAATCTGTAGTAAAGTAGCTGCAAAGCAGGAGCAAAATTCTAGTGTAAGTGAGCTAGCCTTCTTCTTTTGGACTTGTCCTACCATTAAGAAGAATGAGGCAGAAAACTTAGGCAGCACATTCTTGTAGTTGAATGGCAGCAACTAACTGATCCAAGATAATCCCTTGAGGTTAATAGTTTAGGGGGATTTTCATCACCCAGCTCTACTTTGACACTCTAACCAGTGTACACTGGTTTACACTGATTTGGTACTAAGTTGGATTCACTGGGGAGGGGAGAATTCAAAAAACCATGTTATGGCATGAGAAAACCTTGTGACAACATAACTTGATGTGCTCACATGGTAAATATTTACCTGGATGCTGCCTTAAGAATACCATTCTGGAGAAGTTCAATGTGTGAACTCTCTCACACATCAAAAAGTCCCTGCACATAAAAAAATAGAATGTCAGATAGAATACTGGATTAAAGCATTGTTCCTAACATTCCAGTTTCTTATGGACAAGACATTTTTGAAAAGTGGGAACATTTAAACCTGCATTCTGATTTCCTTACAGAGTTGTATTGTGTGCTTTGCATTTTTACAAGGCATTCATTGAATGAACCTGACCAACAAAAATGCCCCATAATGATTTATCAAATCCCCATCATCTATCTATCTAATTCCCAACTTGCCCCCGGAGTGCGGATCGCTAAATCAGCGCTCCGGGGGCAGCTGGGGGGCTGGGGGAGGTTTGTGCACTCTTGGGGCAGTCCCCAGGGGTGCACAAAAATGTAAAAACTAAAAAAAAATATCGGGGGGATGTTTAAAACCCCCCGAAAATGAAAGAGCGCTCTGTGCGCCTGCGCCTGATTTGCATGACTCAAGTAGGCCCAGCTGCTTGCTACTGTTCATCAGCAGCCATCAGTTAGAGCTTCAGACTAGGGTTTGCAAGACCCAGGTTCAGATCCCTATCTTGCAGTGGAAGCTGACTGGGTTATTTTGGACCAGTCACATACATTCAGCCTAGCCAACCTCACAGGGTTGTTGTGCAGATAAAAAGGAGGAGAGAATAATGTAAGCTGCTTTGGTCCCCACTGTGGAGAAAGACTGTAATTTTTCTAGGTAGAAGCTGTGAGGGAGGGGTGTGGAGATGGAAAGTTGCAGATAGAGAGACAGATAAAGGTAGGTTGGCTGTTGGGTGGGAAGGAAATGGTGTTGCCAACTCCAGGTTGGGAAATTCCTGGACATTTGTGGGGTGGAGCCTGGGGAGGGTGGGATTGGAGGAGGGAAGGAACTACAGATAAGTATAATGCCATAGCTGGAGGAGAAAAAGAAAAAAGGGGGGGCAGAAGGGAGAAAGAGGG
>NW_015174282.1:46049-57625 GCF_001447785.1 Gekko japonicus | reverse complement strand
TGGACACCTGTGGGGTGGAGCCTGGGGAGGGTGGGATTTGAGGGGAGGAACTACAGATCAGTATAATGCCATAGACTTCACCCTCCAAACCATACATGGAGGAGAGAAAGAAAGAAAGAAAGGGGGGCAGAAGGGAGAAAGAGTGTGAGAGAGGTAGAGGGAGACGGGAGGAAGCAAAGGTGTGAGGAATAGGATAATCATTCCGCAAGTTTCTTGCGGGTCTCCACTTGTTAGTATCTAATTGATCATGAAGGAAACAAAGTTACTTGTAATTTTTTCTAACTGTTTTTAGTGCTAACTTGGAACTGACACATGTGTTAACATGGAAATGAGAATATAACACCAAAACACGACATATTAATTAAGTGACTGCTTTTCTGGCTGGCTTAATTCCCAGAATTTAGCCTGGTGAAATTTTTGATCTGAGATATTAGGAGGTGCTAATACTTTTTTGAAAGGTTTGTGTATATTTTTGCACAGTCCCTGAATAAAAAGTAGGTACACATATTGGAAAGAGAACTATTAAATTTAAATCCTACCTTAAGTGTTTGGTTTATGTTGTCATATAAAATTGGGGTTTTGACAGACCGCTATCCTTCAGAGAGCCAGAGGCAAAGTGTTGTATATTTTTTTGGGGGGGGGGGTGAAAAATGGTCAGTGTTGAGCAGGACTGGAAACAATCCTCTGGGAACATTTTCGGAAACAACCCAACTAATTGGTTTCAAAGAAAGGCCTTTGGTTGTTGTCATCTTCTCAGCTTAACATTTGTGCAAATCAGTGGTCAGTTTGCTTTGCATATATTGCACACTTATATTTCTCAAGAAAGGTATTGATTGGAAATGGATGTTAAAATAGCCCTGGAGAAAGCAGAGACAAATTGCCCATGCCACATGGGCAATTTAGCTTAGACCCGGGTTGTGGCAATATTAGCACCTGTTGCCATCATAGTCATGAGTAGTCCCTGCAGCATTGATTAGATTCCCAGGAGCCACTCGCTTATCACCCCTGGGAAATTCCTGGAAAGTTAAAGGGCCAGTCCTCCAGTGGTTCAAGACATGGATGGAATACACTGAATTGTCATATTTTTCTGTTGTCTACCCTATTTGTCAAGTGTCTGGAATATATAACTGAGTAAAAAATGTCTCTTTACCACAGGGCATTCTTCACCGTTGTAGTTTTAAATGTTATCTACCCTATTTTTAACATATAAGATTATGCAGTGCAGTCAAAAAAAAAAAAAGACTGTTACCAAATATTGTGCTTTCCTGTATATGAATTGCCAAGGAAGAAGTGCTTTGAACTGTTATTAACATATGACCTGAGAGTTTCTGATTATACTGTTATACGTTTGCTACCTTTAGAATGGCCAAATTTGCCACACAGGTCCACATTGTTGTTGTTCAGTCGCACAGTCGAGTCCGACTCTTCGCGACCCTATGGACCAGCTCACGCCAGGCTTTCCAGTCTTCCGCTGTCCTCTGAGGTTTGCTCAATTTCATGTTTGTTGCATCTATGACCCTGTCTAACCATCTCATCCTTTGCCATCCCCATCTTCTTTGACCTTCAATCTTTCCCAGCATCAGGGTCTTCTCCAGTGAGTGCTCCCTTCTCATTTGGTGGCCAAAGTATTTGAGCTTCAGTTTCATTATCTGGCCTTCCAGGGAACAGTCAGGGTTGATTTCTTTTAGGATTGACCGATTTGATCTTCTTGCAGTCCAAGGAACTCTCAAGAGTCTTCTCCAGCACCAAAAGAATCTATTCTTTGGCGCTCGGCCTTCCTTATAGTCCAACTCTCGCAGCCATACATGACTACTGGGAATACCATTGCTTTGACCATGCAGACTTTTGTTGGCAGGGTGATGTCTCTACTTTTTATCATGCTGTTTAGGTTCACTATCGCTTTCCTCCCAAGGAGCAGGCGTCTTTTAATTTCATGGCTACTGTCACAGTCTGCGGTGATCTGGGATCCCAGGAACGTGAAGTCTGTCACTACTTCCATGACTTCCCCTTCTATTTGCCAAGGAGTGATGGGGCCGGATGCCATGATCTTAGTTTTTTTGATGTTGAGCTTCAAGCCCACTTTTGCGCTCTCCTCTTTTACCCTGAGCAAGAGGCTCTTAAGGTCCTCTTCACTTTCTGCCACTAGAGTGGTATCGTCTGTATATCTGAGGTTGTTGATCTTTTTCCCAGCAATCTTAATTCCAGCTTGTGTTTCATCCAGGCTAGCATTTCACATGATGTACTCTGCATATATATTAAATAAGCAAGGTGACAATATACATCCTTGTCGTACTCCTTTTCCTATGCTAAACCAATCAGTTGTTTCATATCCGGTTCTAACTGTTGCTTCTTGACCCTTATACAGGTTTCTCAAGAGACATGGTACTCCCATCTCTTTAAGGACCTGCCATAGTTTGTTGTGATCCACACAGTCAAAGGCTTTAGCATAGTCAATGAAGCAGAAGTAGATGTTTTTCCGGTATGGTCCACATACCTAACCTATTTGATGTTTGGGGCAGGTAATTTTTTAACACCCCCCCTCCTTCTATTTTTTTTTTGTCATCACGTCACAGCTGATTTATGGCGACCCCATTGGGTTTTCAAGGCAAGAGATGTTTGGAGGTGGTTTGCCATTGCCTGCCTCCATGTCGGCCCTGCTTAGCTTCTGAGATCTGGCAAGATCAAGCTAGGATGTGGTTATCCAGGTCAGGGCCCCTCCTCTATATAACAAAAGTATTTTCAGTAATAATCATGAAATAAAACAAATAATAATAATGGCCAGAAAATAGATTCCAGTAGGTAGTTGTGTTGGTCTGATGCAGCAGAACAAAGTCTGGTGTCAGAACCCCCAGCCAACAACGAAGTACACGCATTCAGGAACGGTTATACTTTTATTGCAGAGCTATAGATGCAGTAACATAGGCACTGTTAAGAATGGCGGCGGCCCCATGGGCATAATAGGATATAGGGTATTCGTATGCACCCCCCCCCACAGCACTGGCCAATTAGGCACCCTCCCGCACACGGGATAAAGCTTAGAGACCGTTAGGTAGCTGAAGCTGAGAACGAACACTCTCCCACGACACCTAGGGGAAACCCAGACACCACAACACCCTCCTGCACATCTGTATAGATAAGCATTTCGGCGCACAGCAGAGAAAGCACAGAAAAGAATGCAGTAGCAATTAACCTGAAAGGAAAGCAATAGCAATTAACCAGATACAGACCAAACTCCCCAACCTTCATGGCAGCATAGCTGACATCTGGTCTTAAAGATTCCACTGGACCCAAACTTTGTTTCAGTGGACAGAAAGGAAATGCAAACAGTGAAACATTTCTTTTATTTAACTTTGTATGTATAATCATGCCAGTAAAAAAAAAAAAATCAAATTCCCAACACACTATTCCACCACAAATGCCAGTGTGGTTTAGTGGTTAAAGTGTCAGACTAGAATCTGGGAAATCCAGGTTTGAATCCCCATTCATGCCATGGAAGCTTGCTGAGTGACCTTGGGTCAGTCACATTACTCACGAGATCAACTGCCAAGGTGATATGTTTTTTTATAGTTGCAATGGTTTCTATATTTCACTCAGTGCTATGTCTGAATGCTTTGTGTGATTAAAACCATGTTTGTTAATTGATTGGGTTTTTTTTAGCACAAGTAGCTTGCATGGCATCTGCATGGACCCAGGACAGTGGGATTCCTCTGTATACAACACAAACACTGCACCATGGTCAATTCATTAATAAAGTAAAATGTACAATTTACTCCACTCTGAACAGAGGAGAGCAAAAAAGAGAGAGAAAAAGGAAGCTGGCCCAGAATCACTGTATGTTAAAAATAACTTATATTAAATAAACAGCTTGTTAAAACGTTAAAAGATTAAACAGGGCCAGCCTGAGATTTTTTTGCACCCTAGGTGGGGCTACCTTCTGGTGCCCCCCCTGCACACCCAATTATGGGGTTGCCAACCTCCAGGTGGGGCCTGGAGAGAAGGAAGTCCCCAATCTGCTGCAGCCGGCGGCAGCCTCTTGGCCTGGGATTAGTGTCTTCTTATCTTCCCTGGCCGCAATAAAGGTCAGTCTGCTGTATGCCTATAGCTCTAAAGTTGTGCCGTTGGTATTATAACTTAAAAAAGGCAGATAAGCTTTATAAAACTTGACTAAATCTTAATTAAAGCAGGAGCTTTCTTCCAACACATCCTTCAGAGGATTGGGCGGAACTGGAACCCAATTGTCGATCTTGCACTAATTACGGAGATTGTAATTCATTATATGTTGCATGATTCCTTTCCCTGTACTTTTGAAAATGACTGTGCAGATTTATATGGGATTTGAGCTATCATCAAAGCCAGAGGTCCCCAATGTGGCACCCATGGTCCCCATAGCACCCATCAGCATTTTTCCTATCTCCACCAAGTGTTATTGGAAAGTTATCAAGGCCAGGTGGGGCTTTTTGAGTTTTCGGTGTTCATGGTTTTATGCAGACAGTGGCTTGTAAAGTACTTTACCTGTGCAGATAGCTGGGCTTGTCAAGGAAGTGAGGTAGAGATGGGTTTCCCCCTATGAGTCTCACAGTCCCCATATTTTGTATGCATACAATAAAATATTATCAAACAATATGTCAGTTTTAAAGCTCCATTGCTCCCCTGGGCTCTCCTTGAGCTGTAGTGCCACTGGGATCAGCATGGAGTCCTGGGATGCAGGGCTGCTGCTGATTCAAGGTATGAGCTTTCATGTGCACACACACTTCTTATTATTGACTATAGCTGCATCCACAGATCATTTAATATTTAGAGTATTGTAATAATCTTTTGCGGTTGGATTTTCCTGCGTGGACAATACAATCTAGGATGTGATTGACTGCTATATAATGAAATGATAGCATAATATCTAATGATGTGAGAATGCAGTTTATGATTATGTACTGAATTGTTGTACCTATTTTGTACAATGTCTATTTTGCTGAAAAGATGGTACATAAATAGATGCATTTTAAAAAGGCAGAGACAGATCATTAAAAAGGTCTGAAGAACTGTACAGAATTTTACAATTTAAATGTGTCAGGTTTTTTTTTTTAAAACTGTGAAGTACCAGCAGTTTTTGTGAATGAATCCACCTGGAGGAAAGCCAGAGAAGATCTATCACTGTTATGCAATAAAAGAAGGGAGGGTGGGCTTCATCACAATAAAAACATCCAGAAAAATTTGTATTTGTATGAACCAACAAAGAACATAACAACTGAGTTCGTCTGCTCGAATTTGGATGTTGGTCTAATATATTTAACCTAAGATAGAATGTAGTACAGCTGCCAAACAGCTGAATATTTCGTTTCACAGGATGCTTTTTCAATGAAGTATTGGGACTCAGAATGGCTCATCTTTGCTGACATTTCTTCCTGTGAACAGAAGAAATAAAATGGTAAATGCATTTCTGTGGCATAGACACGTAGGCATTTATCTAAAGATCTGCATGTGCTCAGATGTATTCATGGTGGTCTCCATTAACTTCAAGTTGATTTTCATGCCTGTATACCCAACTACCCAACAGCACCATGATATTTTAATTCCAGATGGGTAGGTGTAGCAGCAACATAATTTATTTATGTATTTATTTACTATGTATGTATTGACTTCACTTTACAGCCCACCTTTCTCATTGAGACTCGATGGATTATTAAATACAAAAAACCAATTCAATTATACAGCATAAAACCTCTAATAATCAGTGCTGTAGAACTAAAATTACAGAATTAGAAAACAATGCAAACAACATGATGTACCATGAATAAAGCAGAATAAAGCATGAATAAAGCAGAAGAATAAAGCTGCGGTGGCTCAAGTGGTTAAGATGCTGAACTGCAGACTGGAAGGTCAGTAGTTCAGCAGTTCGAGACCCAAGTTCCACAAGATAGAGTGAGCTCCCGTCTCTGGTCCCAGCTCCTGCCAACCTAGCAGTTCGAAAGCAAGAAATTGCAAGTAGATAAATAGGTACCACTTCAGTGGGAAGGTAACAGCATTCCGTGCACCTCAGCATTTAGTCATGCCGGCCACAGGACCATGGAAATGTCTCTGGACAGCGCTGGCTCTTCGGCTTGGAAACGGAGATGAGCACCGCATCCCTAGAGTCGGATTCGACTGGCTTTCGAGCAAGGGAAACCTTTACCTTTACAGTGGCACCATGGAAACAAACCTGAACAGGATTCTGGTCATATCTATTTAGGATTGCTCTCTAACAGAATATGTTCTAGCATAAACTATTATGATAAAGAGAGCTCTGAATAAGAATAAGGCTCTAAGGTGCTACTAGACTTATGTTTTATTTTACAATATGTTTCAGTAAGTAGCATCATTTTTCATATGCAAATATTATAAATCACAGGTTATGTTGAATACAAACAAACATACACCATGGATAATATCATCTATATTGCAGTCTATGGCTTATGATCATTAGGGCAACTCTTTCCTGAAGCCTCTTCACAAGGGTTCAGAAAAATGGCAGTTATGTTGAATAAGGACCCACAATTTTTCTGTAATAATAGCAGAATGCCAAATAAAAATGTTCCTCAAACAATATCAAAAATTTATAGTTAGTAGTAAAGGGAAGAAAATAATGACCATCTTCAACAATTTCCATTGAGCTATTCAGAAGGCAATCCTAGTCTGTGATGGATAGAGTCATCCCTTTTTTCATATGCCATTTGCCTTTGTGTCCTGGTTACCCTGTTGGTCTGGAAGAGAAAGCTAGCAACATGGAGGTTCCCCTCAGTTGCCATGGCTAATAGCCACTGATAGACCTATCTGCCATGAATCTCTCTAATCCCCTTTTAAAACTACCAATGCTGTGGCCATCACCATATCCTCTGGAAGTGAATTCCACATTTTAATCACTCGTGTAAAGAACCATTTTCTTTCACCTACCCTGAAATGACTACATATCAGTTTCACTGGATGCCCTTGAATTCAAGTATTTAGGGACAGGGTTATCATGTCCCCTTTTACTCCTCTCTTTTCTAAACTGCAAAGGGCCAGACTGTTCAGCCTTTCCTCATAGGAAAAGTGCTCCAACCCCCTAATCATCTTGGTTGCCCTCTTACTTACTTTTTCCAGCTCTGTGATGTCCTTTTTGCAACACAGTGACCAGAACTGCACACAAATGATGATGTACCATGAACTTATACAGGGGCATTATAATATCAGCCATTTTATTTTCAATCCCTTTCCTAATAATCCCCAACAAAGAGTTTGCCTTTTTCACTAGGGATAGGCATGAACTGGGAAAATGCAGTTTGGTTTGTGGTTTGTGACATGCCCCATTCGCAAACCATGGACCATCATGAATTTTTAGCTGCCTTGCGAACCGGCTTGATTTATGAAATTTGTGAGTTTGGTATCATGCTAGTGATACCAAACTCACAGGGGATGGCTACTTGCAAACAGTACCTGCAAACAGTACCAAGCACTGACAGGACAGTAAATAAATATTTATTTGGCCTTTTCTCAGTGGTGTGTCAGGGAAATATGGTATGGGCAGTAGTTCTCAAGTATTCCTAAAAATCCTATACGCTAACATCAAGAGGGCAGTGGCACTCTATTGAGTGGGGTCTTTTCCTGTCAAAGATATGTTAGTGCCTGCTCATGCCATCCCAGCCTGTTACACCAGTCTATTCAGAATGCTACTCAAGTCTAGTCAGTGGAGCTCGCTCTTAGTAAAATGTTCTTAGGTTTGCACTTTTAGATGAGTAAAGTGGAATTTGAAATGCTACTTCTCACAGTCATCATGATGGTTCTATGACTTTCAGTATGCCAGTAAAATGGAGTCACCTACAGATAAAGTAGGAGTTTCTTCATATTCAGGGAACCCCTAGCTATGCAGAAAAAATATTAATTTATAAATTTTTAAAAACCCAGTTAAACTCCCAGTGCAGTGAGCACACTCATTGCTTATCAAACTGATAATTTTGACTTATTGAGTGTCAGTTAAAGCAAAAATAACAGGGAGCAGAGAACACTTGAAAGCCCGAATACAACTCTGAAGGATAAAATTAGGGTTTTAACTTGCAGTATTTAAAGATCCCCTACTTTGACCCTCATCTTCACCCATACCAGTCCAATATGCTGTAAAAAAAAAAAGACATTGTGATGAACAAAGGATGGAGTACTTATTTTTAACTTCTAATCCCTGCTGTTTCAGCCACCAAGTTCCCGTTTTGATTGTATTTGTCCCTTGTATAATTTGAAACATTGGACCTTTAATTTGTCATTTTCCTGTTTTTTTCACAGAACATTTTCCTCATAAAATGCACATATCTTTAAATTTTATTTATCAATAAATCAGTGTTATAAGTATAAATAATGTTTATTTAGCACTTTTTCAGCACTCCGAGTAGTTTTCAAATATTCAATAAATCCATAAACATTAAAACATTAGAAACAAAAAGTTATTTAACTACCAATACATCAGCAGGTCTTAAAAATAATGTTTAAACAGAGCCAGTTTGGTGTAGTGGTTAGGTGCACGGACTCTAATCTGGGAGAACCGGGTTTGATTCCCCACTCCTCCACTTGCACCTGCCTGGATGGCCTTGGGCAAGCCGTAGCTCTGATAAGAGCTGTTCTTGAAAAAGAGCAGTTTCTGTCAAGAGCTCTCTCAGCCCCACCTACCTCACAGGGTGTTTGTTGTGGGAAGGGGAAGGGAAAGGAGTTTGTAAGCCGCTCTGAGACACCTTTGGGTAGTGAAGGGTGGGATATAAATCCAATCTCTCCTCTCCTCTCTCTCTCCTCTTAAGCAATTCAATCTGAACACCTTTCAGAAGCCACTTCTGAAACCATCCCAGCTTCCCTTATTGCTGGGACTGTAAGCAGCTCCTGTTATGATGAATCTAGTATTCTAGAGGGCTCATGCTAAGAGAGGTGGTCCCAGCACCAACCATCGAAGTAAGGGTCCCTGAGCTGGACCGCTTAGCCTGTAAGTCTAGATAAAGATTAAAACCAGCACTTTGAATAGAACTTGGAAAGAGTCTTGTACAGAGGGACACCTACAAGAACTTGTGAGCGGCCTTATTTTCTCCTCCCCTATTATTTCCCCTTTCCCTTCCCTGAAAGCCCCCATAGCCTCTCACCCCTTCCTGCTTCCTTTTCTCCTTCTGCCCACCAGCCAACCTACTTTTATCTGCACCCCTGCTTTCAGCTATCATTCCTTCCCTCCCCCATGCAGCTGTGAAGGTCAGGGTCTTAAAAATAATGTTTAAACAGAGGTAGCATAATGTAAATTTTGTGCAGCATGGTCTCTGCCCCAGCCTTCCACCTGACAAATTATCAATATTCTTGCTATGATTACCTGTCTTCCCTGAAACTCACATCATGTGAATCTACTGTGCCATTCATTATATGTAAGCACGTGTACCCAGGTGCACTCTCTCGGTCTCTTTCACTCACTCACTCTCTCACACATGTGAGCACGTTAAGGACTAAAAGAATACGCCAAGTTCCAATTCTCTCCAAAGGCACTGGAATGAAAACTCACTCTGAGTATGCTTAACAAGCCCTCTTAACCAAAGAGTGATTCTCGTTATACCACTGTAGCTCATAAACACTCAGCCAGCACAAAATGGGATGCACAGCTTTATCTCCCTTACTTATAGCTTTGGAATTTCTTTCTCTTCCTTTCCCTTGTAACTCATTACGTGTGTTTTCAGTGGTTGGCAGCCCAAATGTTTTAACTGGAGAAAATAAAACAAAGTCTGTGTTTTAATGTAAGAAACAATTAGGAATGCCAAACAATTTTCTCATCAATCAAAAGATTCAGAATTTTTTTTTTAAAAGGCCCCAATGAGTTAAACAGACTTTTCACCTGGGGCTCATTAGTGCTGGGATTGTTTCTCTCTCCTGTTTCTAACTAATGCACCGCTGAGAGTCCAGGCCAGGTGTAGCTTTCCAGGCCGCCTCCTTCTAGCAACTCTATCTGCGAACTCCATCTCCAGCCACACCACACAAACATAACCTTTTGCACTCAATCTATTTAATTAGTGCACCCTCAAATTCCATCCTGGCAAATAGGAGCATTAATGAAGAGTCTGAGACTGCAACACTTAGGAAGCTCTAACACTCTTTTGGAGGTGTTTTGTCCCTCTTCATGGGAATCAGCCAGTTTTTAGTTTAACTGTTTCTAGAGGGAACATTTAAAAAGTGAAAAATTGCTTCCTTTCCCCCCTCTGATGGAGTATTAACCAAGCTTGATGTGAAATAGAAATGTGTGATGTACAGTGTCCTCAGTCTCACTAGTGTAAATTGAGAGCAACAGTGTTGGTAAACAGGTTGTGAAGGCTCACATCTGCCTAACCCTCACAAACAAGATGCCTTGCGTTCTTATCTTTAGCTACATATGATGAACACGTTCAAACAGATGACTCTTGTTTACAATCGGCGAACATACAAATAGAACAGAACACAAGCAGAGAGAACCTAACTTAGATGGGCCCAAATGCTTGTTACAGCAGACTTTCCATTTACTGTTAGTGCATTATGTAAGTGACTAGGAATAAGGCCCACTGTGGAAATAAATACAACGAAATCTAGAAAGAGGCTCCGGTAGAGTGCTCTGGATTTGGGCAAACAGTGTCAATTTGCTGTGGCGACCTCAGCAGGGTATAATGACAGAGTCCACTGTTTTCTCCAGAGGAACTGATCTCTGCTACCCGAAGAGCAGTTGTAATTTTGAGTGATCTCTAGCCCTCACCTGGAGATTGGCAGCAATTGTTACCCAGGACGAAATAGCTGGTTTGGAGGGTGGAGTCTATGGCATTCTACCTGTCTGAGGTCCCACCCCCTCCACAAACCCCACCCTCCCCAGGCTCCACCCCTCAAATCTCCAGGAATTGTCCAGCCTGGAGTTGGCAACACCATCTCCTTCCCAGCTAACCATCAACCTACCATTATCTGCCCCTTTGACTTCAGCTGACTTCTGCCCTCCCTTCTGCAGAGCAGTTGTAATTCTCACCTGGAGATTGGCAACAATGGTTCCCCATGAGGGACTGAGTGGTTTGGAGGGTGGAGTCTATGGCATTGTACCTGTCTGAGGTCCCACCCCTCCTCAAACCTCACCCTCTTCCACCTCCATCCTTCAAATCTCCAGGAATTTCCCATCTGGAGTTGGCAACCCTATCAGGACTGGCCCCAATGTGTTTTCTCCCAAAGGCCAAAATAGGTGACAGGACCAAGCTTAGTTGCCTACCAACAGGCACTGAGGGGAAAGTAGGGTTGCCAGCTGTAAGGAGGGAAATACCTGGAGATTTGGGGGGTGGATCCTGTGGAGGGCAGCATTGGGTGGAAGAAGCGGAAGGACTCAGCAGGTATAATGTCATAGGGTCTACCCTCCAAAGCAGCCATTTTCTCCAGGGGAACTGATCTCTGTCATCTGGAGATCAATTGTAACAGCCAGGAGATCTCCAGGTCCCACCTGGAGATTGGCAACCCTAGGGGAAAGTCAGCTGCACAGCAGGGGGTTGAAGAGAATGGTTTGATGGCTGCTGGGCCAAGATTGGCAACAATAGTTCCCCAGGAGCAAATGGCTG
>NW_015174282.1:37466-45094 GCF_001447785.1 Gekko japonicus | reverse complement strand
GGTACATATCTGTGGCAGTAATGGGGTGACTGCTGGCACCTTTTCCTATCATTTTTTGCCTTGTGGTATTCTGCTTGTGGTGTGATCTGTCTTTTTTGTGGTGTGGCATGATTGTGTTATTGGGTTTGTTTCTTTTGAAGGGGAAGTGATGTGTTGTGAGTGAGGACATATTTTACCTCAGAATACAGTAGGTCCCATATGCGACAATTCCAACTGTCTTGCGGGGGGGGGGGAGTTTGAGGTGTGGAATGGAGTGAAGTCCAATCAGCTTCCATATGCAAATGACCTTGAAATGCTGGCCCAATCAGAGAAGAGTGGGCTGAAGCGGCCCAGCCATAGAAGCCCCATCCCTGCGTTCAGTCTGCAGATGGTCCTCTCCTGTCAGAGGCCCAGAGCAGACTGAGCAGACTGAACCGGCGGGGGCTGACGTGGGCAGAACTACACAAAGCAGCCAGTCAACCCAGCCAGCGTCTTCTGACTGACAGTTCAATCTTCCAAACACTGTTGGTGTGCATTGGAATGTTGGGCCCCACTATGGCTTTATATATAAGGGAGAGATTCTTCTGTGTGAACTTTGATTTGTATTCATGGTTTGCTATTTTTCCTGAGAAGACCAGGAAATGTAAACTGCAATCCTATGCATAGTTAACACCACCTAAGTCTATTGATTTCAGTAGCCTTAAACAGGAGTGAGTAGGCATAGGATCATGGTATAACTAGCAGCAGTGCCTATGGAATATTTCTTCCTTATATCAGTCTGCACGATCAGTCTGACTTCTTTGTTGACATTTTGAGTGACATCATACTAGACTGGCTGGAAATTCTAGAAGCAAACTGAAAGCAGGGAACACAAAGAATGACTTGGAGATGGACATTTCCCTATTATTCCATAGTCTGACAAAATGGACAGAGATATCTTGCCAGACCAGAACAAAAAGGCTAAGCAGGCTGTTATATTTAACTTTGGCCCCAGTCACACATAACGCGGGGAGGAGGCATGGCTATTTGCGCCATCACAATTTGACTCGCCCCAAGGCGATCAGACACAATGGCGTTGTTTCTGTCAGCGGGTGTTTCTGGCGCGCTCCAACCAGGAAGCAGGGACACGAGAGGAGCATGCTGGAGCGATCACATGGAGCGTGTCCATCTGCAGCCTGTCACAACTGGTTGATAGTGGACTTTCCCCGGTACTTTTAAACCCCGCATCTTTGGCTGGATGCTACAGGTTGCCGATAGGTGCGCAACACTTACCAGATGTTTCCGTGTGCTCACGCCCGTATAATCCATCTGGCAATCGTGGCTCTCCCACAGCAAATTCTCCATGTGACCAGGACCTTCACTACTATATTGTACTTTGGGTTGCAAGTATATAGAAACTCTCACAATAACTGCAGTGCATTTCAGGGGTGTCCTTCAACTTCCTAAAGCCCTATTAGTACATTACCTATGAAGGTATAAGTGGTAAAACCAGAATGGCATGGCTACAAGTACACCCCATGTGGGAAGCTCTTTGTGCAAGCAGGTTTTCATGCAAACTGACTAATTTCAACCAGTCTAAATGCTTTGGAACCAAAAAGTTAAAATGTTTGTTTATATACTGTTTACTGTATCCTTCTTTTCTACAGAAGCATTCAAGGTGTGAGAACATGTTAAAAATAATAATTACATATCAAAGAGGCCCTAGTAGTGGTTAAGCACGCGGACTCTAATCTGGGAGAACCGGGTTTGATTCCCCACTCCTCCACTTGCACCTGGCTGGATGGCCTTGGGCAAGCCATAGCTCTGATAAGAGCTGTTCTTGAAAAAGAGCAGTTTCTGTCAAGAGCTCTCTGAGCCCTGCCTACCTCACAGGGAGTCTGTTGTGGGGAGGGGAAGGGAAAGGAGTTTGTAAGCCGCTCTGAGACACCTTTGGGTAGTGAAGGGCAGGGTATAAATCCAATCTCTTCTCTTCTTCTTCTTCTTCTTCTAGTACAAAGATGTAAAAATATATGGAGAATGTGGATATCCCACGAATGTTCCTGTGGGTTAGAGCCAATGTGAGTAGAGTGCCAGACTGCAACTGTGGAAAGCTGAATTCAAATTTCCACTTTTCCATTCTTTCTTTTTAACAGAAGGATGAGATAGAAATCTAATTTGTAAACAATTTATCAAAAATCATTTGTGAATTATAGAATTATTAAAATCAAAATCTGGAGGAGGCAAGACTGAAGTATTCTATCTGATTTTTGAAAAAGTTTGGTAATAACTGACCTTATACAAAGTACTCTTCTTGCCAACAGCTTTTTGTCTTTGCATCACCTTAAGTGTAGCTTTGGCTTGGAGCCAGTAATGCACAAGTGGAAAGATAAATGGACTTAGCATAGTGTGCAAGATCCAGTGGAACACCTAGTGCTTTCCTATGATCATAGAATCATAGAGTTGCAAGAGATCTCCAGAGTCATCTAGTCCAACTACCTTCACAATGCAGGAAATTCACAAACACCTCACACCTCCAATGACTGCTGTTCCACACCCAGAAGATGACAAAAAACTGCCAGGATCCCCAGCCAAACTTGCCTGGAGAAAAAATGCTTCCTGACCACAAAGGGGCAATCCACATTTCCCTGGGTGTGTAAGAAAGGACCACAAGAACTAAGCACTGATGCAACCTTTCCTGCCCTCCCTCTGTGGCACTGATGCAACCCTTCCTGTGCTTAAGTTCACAGAATCTGCATTGCTGTCAGATGGCCATCTAGCCTCTATATGAAAATCTCCAAAGAAGGAGAGCCCACCACCTCCAGAGGAAGCCTGTTCCACTGAGGAACCACTCTAAATGTCAGAAAGTTCTTCCTGTTTAGCCGAAAACTGTTCTGATTTAATTTCAACCCACTGGTTCTGGTCAGACCTTCTGGGGCAACAGAAAACCACATCATCCTCTATATGACAGCCCTTCAAGTACCTGAAGACAATTATCATATCACCTCTCAGTCGTCTCCTCTCCAGGCTAAACATACCCAGCTCCTTCAACCTTTCCTCATAAAACTTGGTCTCCAGACCCCTCACCATCGTTGTTGCCTTCCTTTGGACACCTTTCAACTTGCCTATATCCTTGTTAAATTGTGGTGCCCAAAACTGAACAGAATACTCTAGGTGAGGTCTAACAAGAGCAGAGTAAAGTGATACTATCACTTCACATGATCTGGAGACTATACTTCTGTTGATACAGCCCAAAATTGCATTTGACTTTTTAGCTACCACGTCACACTGCTGACTCATGTTCAGTGTATGGTCTACTAAGACCCCCTGGATCCTTTTGGCACATAATACTTCAAAGACAAATCTCCCCCATCCTATAATTATGTGTTTTATTTTTCCTACCTTAATACAGGACATTTATCCCCATTGAAATTCATTTTATTTGTTTTAGCCCAGTTTTTCAGATCATCCTGTATCTTGACTCTATCTTCTACTGTATTTGCTACCCCTCCCAATTTAGTATCATTTGCAAATTTAATAAGCATTACCTCTATTCCTTCATTCAAATGTTGAACAAAACAGATCCCAGGACAGATCCTTGAGGCACTCCACTTGTCACTCCTCTCCAGCCCATTTTTCTTTGTTGACCTGCCTGTGGTTGCTAACCCTTCTTGATCCAGCATGAAGACCTCTTAGCTCCCCCAGCTGTCTCTCCCCTGCATTGCCCATTAGGAAGACTGACCCTCCAGGACAACTAGCATCTGCATGTCTTGGAAGAAGAGATTGCCTGTTTCTGCTGGGAATTCTCACAGCTTGGCTGGTCTCAACCCTTGCATATTTATTTCAGCATGTGCCCAAAAATCCTATTTCTTTCAAAGATTAGTACCCCAATGGAAATTTTAACACTCTAAAGGAGGATCCATTTGCAAAATGCCTAATCATATTTTGAAGAAAAACCCTCTAATTTGCACTGGACATGATTCCAATTAAGCAAACTTGAGGTTGCAATTTCAGTGTGGTATTTTACTTGAAAATCATGTGAGAATGAAAAGCAAGTCTATTCACCTTGCTATTTCTTAAAATGGAAGTCTTAATTCTACTTTTAATTCTTTATTTTAACAAAACATAATAACCTTTATAGCAACCTCTATCTTAACAAACAAGTAAATGTGTTTTATTTATGACTCTCAGCATGTGTTTAATTTAAGGAGAAAATCACAGCAGGTACTAGTTTTACATTTGCATGTGGCCTGTGTGTACTTCCTTGCCTTGCAATAAATGACACACGTGAAATTCCAGTCACTTCTATGCCTGCAGGCCTCAGGGGACATTTTCTATGGATGTTTGTGAATGTCATAAAATATCCCAAACATTCCCAAACACTTGGAATTAAAATTCTGAGAAAAGAAATAAAGTTGATCAAGAAATCATGTTTGAGTTTGTTTTAATAAGCGAATTGCTTTGTAAAACTTATTTGACTTTTTCTTTAAACAGCAATAACCTCCCAAATTCATCACCAAGCCTAAGCATTCTTGCAACAATAAGATTACTAATAATGAACACATGAGGAGAGTACAGCATGCATTTTTATGCATTCATATGGCTTAGTAAAAAACCTTTAAGTTCCTTCTTATAGTAATTATGGCACAATTCATACCTTAAGAGCCATGGTATGCTAGCCACTGAAAAGCTTTTCCTGTGACCACCCCAATCTTGTCAGAGCTTGGAAGCTAAGCAGAGTCAGCCAAAGCTAGTACTTGGATGAGATACCACCAAGGAAGACTGGGGGTAGCTATGCAGATGAAGGTAATGGCAAACTACTTCTGCTCATCTCTTGTGTTAGCCAAATTGCCTTATTTCTTAATAATAACTTAGGGAATTATGAATATAAAATGGCAATAGGCATATAGCGTGGATCATGACCTGTGTATACTAGAGTCAGAATTCCCAAGAACCTAGGAATAGACACAGAGTGGGTGGCTAAAATAATGATTTCTTTTTACTAAATATTCTCAAGCATACACACAATAATCAAACATTCACACACACAATTCAGAACTAAGAAAGCAGAGGTGATTGATAGCTAATAGAGGGGTCCATTATGGGGTGATACTACCTGTCCAGACATGCAGAGGTACATACAGAAGAGATTTATGGCCCAAACCCAAATGTTTGGGGGTGGACTGCCAATTGGCATCAGGGCACACACTCTGAGGCCATGTGCCTGGATGGATATAGACACTGGAAAACAATGCAGACCAATAGGAGGTCTTGATGGGCTTGTCTCAGGTGAAGACAAAAGATTACCTGGGCCAATGATGAGTCCCAGTGGTGTGTGGCATCAGGATGGGCAAGGCCTAGATGTGGTCAATGAGATCTCAGAGGGACAGAGTCTGGATTAGCAATAGAAGCCAGGTGTTGGATGCCAAGGCAGCTGAATCGGTTCCCGGATACAGACAAAAGATGGGAGATGGGTCTCTGATTAGCGTCAGGAAGGATTGTTATTAATTTGAATGTTTGATTGGTTTATTTTGGTATCCTGAGGGATGGAGCAAGGAAGGACAAATACTGAGACAAAGAATTCACACATAGACATGGGATCACACGAAAGTGCTGAGTGAGGTTCTGGAGACAGGAGGGCTATTTGCCAGGTGACCTCTGAATAGCCTTTAGAAATATAGATGTTTTACCTGGTGGAATGGCCATTGTTTCATATGCATATCTTCCTGGGTGAGGGAGAAGACTGGAGGTTTGCTCTGATGCTTGCCTTGTTGCCACCTGAAAATGGAGACCCTGTTTCTCCATTTTCAGAAACAGGAGTGTCTTCCTTGGCCTGAATTTTGTGAGTCTCTGGTTCAGGTTATAAAGTAGGGTGCCCCTGCTATTGGGGCTACCCAAGAGTAAAGGCAGTGCCTCTGGGCAACACTTGCCTTGAAAATCCCATGGTCCTGGGGCTTACCATGAGTCAGTTATGACTTGACGGCACACAATTATATTATTAATCTGGGACCTACATTATATCCTTAATACAAGCAAGCACTACTCATGTGAACCTCCTTTGGCCATGCGGCATGCCACAGTTTTATGGAAACTGATTACCTGGAAACTAATCATACAAATCCAAGAGGGGATTTGGGAGAGAGGTTGTGGTGCAGAGGTAGAGCCTCTGCTTTGCATGCAGAAGGTTGCAGGTTCTACCCCCAGCACCTCCAGTTAAAAGGTCCAGGCAGGAGGTGATGTGAAAGATCTCTGCCTGAGACAATGGAAAGCTGCTGCCAGTTTGAGTTGACAATACTGACTCTGATGGACCCATAGTCTGATTCAGTAGAAGGCAGGTTCACATACGTGTTCAAGATTTTGCATGTGCAGCACAGTGCTGCAATATGGGAATTGACCACATTGTATGAGCTGGGCTTGTGAATAAAATTATCTTGTGATGGCTTTTTGCCTCTCAAAAATGGTCAAATAATTAAGGCTTTATTCTTAGAGAAGTTTCAGAAGTGTTCTTTCTATATCTATTACATGACTTTTTTTCTGTGTGTGCCATCTCTCCATTTCCAGTACAATGAACAGGGATACCGAATTCCTCAGCTGCTTCTGAATACTAGTATTGTATGCATATTACTGGAAATCATATGTACGCCTTGAACACACTGGAAGGCGGCACAGTATTCTCCATCATGTGAACAGGAAAAACTACAGCTGTAGACCTGTATATATATATGTACATTAACATTACTTATGTACTTAAACATTATATATGTGTTCCTGGCCCAAATGAGTAAATTGTACTTCAGATAAGAGAGTCTAAATCCATAGAACAGTCATAAATCCATAGAATATTCAAACAATAACGCCACAAGGATGTAACTCTGCAGTGCCTTCAAAGAACTCCTGGAACTAAACAGCATTACATTCTTTGAAATGGATGGAAATTTAGCTCCAAATTAGTATGAGCAGAAGGAAAACTGTTAAGTATCACAGCAGGTTTTTAACTCACTAAGCATCAGCAGAGTTATACTTTCTATCAATTACCACCCACCTTAAGTTCTCAACTGAATGCAAAAAGGATTACAGTGCAAGTTTTATTAAGATGATGTTATTTCTCCAATTGTCTTCTGGCAGATTCTGTGAAAATATGACACCCTCCCCATAACTGTTCTTCTTCCATAACTACATGCTTTCAGCTTATAATGTTTCTGAATTGTGTGACCTCCAAATTTACCTAAGCAGTAATAAAATCTGGTGCTAAAAGCCAGTGGAACTATATCACTACTTATGTTAAAATAGGCCTCTTGGCCTTCATGTAATGGCTTCTTTGCACAATTATACTGTTTTTTACACCCACACACCCACACACAAATAATAAAGTATTACAAAGGTAATGATTTTCAGTTTATACAATGGTGCACTTCATGAGCAACATGGGTGCTCTTTGTAAGCACCATGGGTAGTTTGCCTGAATAGATTTCTTACAAGAGGGGGACCCGCGATACTCGCGGGGGTGGGGAGAAGAGCTCTGTCTCCTCTCCCCCCCACTCGTTCTCCCCCAGGCGGCGGCAAGGCCGCCCCCCCCGCCCGGCTCCGAGGCGGAGAGGCCTGTCCTCCCCCCCTTTGCCGCGCTCGGCGGCGGTGGCGGCGGCCGGCAAGGCCTGTCCTCCCCCCCGCCCGCC
>NW_015174282.1:7064-37453 GCF_001447785.1 Gekko japonicus | reverse complement strand
GCCCCCAGCCAGCCCGCCCGGGTTGTCCAGGAGAGGGAAAGTGGAAATAGTGTGGGGAAGGGGATATAGGGAAAGTGAGGCACCCCCACAAGTCCTTGAGAGTTCCCTACCATGCAAGTGGGCCTGGCCCAGGGTTGGCAACACACAACTGGGCTATATAGTTTTCCTAGGTATAGGTTGCGGGGGAGGTGCCAGCTCCAGGAAATTCCTAGAGATTAGGGAGGAGGAGCGTGGAGAAGGTGGGGTTTGAGGAGGGGAGGGACCTCAGAGGGGTATAATACCCTAGACTCCACCCTTTAAAGCAGCAATTTTCTTCAGGGGAACTAGGGTTGCCAACCTCCAGGTGAAAGAGCCGGAGATCACCTGGAATTACAACTAACCTCCATATTACAGAGATCAGTTCCCCTGGAGAAAATAGCTGCTTTGGAGGGTGGAGTGTAGGGCATTATACCCCTCTGAGCATTATACATCCCTTGATAAATATGTCAGTCGGTTCCCTTCCCAAGCCTCTCCCTTCCAAGGCTCAACCCTCAGATCTCCAGGAATTTCCCAGCTTGGAGCTGGCAACCCTAAGAAATGATCTCCGTAGCCAGGAGATCCAGGGTGATTTCAAGACACCGCCAGGTTGGCAACCCAAAAGGGGAGAAGGAAGCAGGAAAAGGGGAGAGGCTATGGGGGAAAGAGGATATAGTGGGGAAAAGGGGGAATGAAATGCCTCCCTCAAGTCCTTACAAGTTCCCACTTGTAATTTCTGTTATTCTGTAGAAAAAACACTGACAATTAAATTAGGATACAAACAATATATGAAATGTAGACATGTCCCTCCATTTCAGTAAAGAATCAGTTAATCAAAACATATGTTTGCTTCAGATGAACTCAGCAAATAAAAACATAATATAAGAAACAAAAGTCCATCTAATCCAGCTTCCAGGAAGTCCAGTCACAGACAGGAAAGCAACAGTCGCCCATCTATGGCTCTGGTCACACAGGCCGGATATTGCGGGAGGGAGGCGTGGCTAATTGCCCCGACGCAGTTTGATCCGTGATTACGTGATCAGCCGCACCGGCGGCACACCATGGGTCCTTCCCTCAGCGCCGGTGGGTAAATGAGGGACCGGAGGGAAATGCCGCGCGCCGGCGCGATCACACCACGGGAGTCTGGAGGCAGCCCGTGGCAAACGTTTGCTAGTACTTTGGAGGTACTACATTTTAACGTGCATTTTTGGCGGTAAGCCATGGGTGCACTCCACTTCCCAGATGTTGGGGTGTGATCGCGCCCGGATAATCCGCCCACCATCCGTGCGTCTCCCGTGGCAACTTTGCCGTGTGACCAGGGCCTATATTTGTCAACATGAAATAGGGTTGCCAGCCCCCAGGTGGGAGCGGGGCATTCCCTGATCTTGTGGGCTCCTGCCTAGCCAGTGGTGGGAAGCCTCACCCCCAACAGTCACGACCCAGCGCAACATTCCCAACATGATGATGTTATGCAGAAGTGACATCATCACGCCAGGGGACTTCACACAGTGACACTCTGATATTTGGGGCAAATACCATAGAGTTACCATCATGTCAGGGATGTTGCATGTGGTGACGTCGCCCTCCTTCCCACTCCTGAAGAGCTCCCACCCACCCCCACCAGCGAGGAGATAAGACCTGGAACCCCTAACATGAATGCTGTCATGATGAAAATCCACCAATGGACCTGCCCTCCATGAATGCTTCTAGTCTCCCTTTAAGCCAGTGGCCATCAACATATCTTGTGCAAATATACTCCACATTAATTTAATTTTGTGTGGTGCTATGGTTGGTTCTGAATCTACTACCAATTGGCTAATCCTGAGTTCTAGGAGAGAAAGAAGTTCTCTCTACTCATTTTATCTATACACTAGAAATAAGGCCCGTTGTGGAAATAAATACAACGGGATCTAGAAAGAGGCTCTGGGAGAGTGCTCTGGCTTTGGGCAAACAGTGTCAGTCTGCTTTTAAATCATGAACCTGGGACCTGCACACCACCAGAATACAGCAGGTTCCATATGTAACTGACATTCCAACTGCCTTGCGGGGGAGGGGGGAGTTTGAGGTGTGGAATGGAGTGAAGTCCAATCAGCTTCCATATGCAAAAGACCAGGTTGTCCCAGCAGTTGTGGTGTGGGCGGGACCCGGGCTTTGCCTTCTGATTGGTGGCGATATATGCTGAGGAGCAGTGCCATCAGCCATACACTAAGGGAGTGCATTTTAGAATTAGAACTTTGGCACCCACTATTCAATTATATATAAGGAGAGATAATATACAATGTTATTCATTTTTTCACCATTAACTGTTCTAATGTGCAATCATTTTAAAATCTAAATATGCATGGCCTTAGGGCAAGTCCAGACATCACTAATTCCAGAAATCAATTCTGCTGATTCAGTAGTTTCCATGCCTTCTGTCCACAGTACTTTAGCTCACCTGTGTCTTAATTGGTCCATACAGCTGACACAGAGAAGCACAGGTGAGCAATGCACCCTCTAAGCTGCGGAGTCTTGTGAGCAACAATTCTACTGTGTGAGCTACTGGCATTAAAGTTGTGAGCAACCGATTTGGCTGCTGCATATATTAGTTTGCTCTGGCGCCGTCCCTCCTGAGCAAAGACAAAAACATGTGAGCCAGAGGCTAAAAAACTGTAAGCTAGCTCACACTAACTCACCTTAGAGGGAACACTGCAGGTGAGCCCATGATGTTCAGTCATCTCTTGTGGAGCACAGTGGTTTTCTGGTGGAAAGGAGTATTTTTCTTCTTTCTAGGATGCTTCTTTGTCAACTGAAGCAAATTTTTTTAAAAACACACAACCTGTTTGACCTCTGGAGAAAGCTGTCTGGCCAAGCCTTAAACTTTGAGGCAATTTTACCTTGATGAAAATATAACAAAGTGCAGTGGAACTGGAGACCTCTCAGCCATATCTAATTATGTGCTTCGGTCTTATAGTAGGTCCCTTGGAGTTTGAAATAAAAGCCAAGAGCTTTGATAAGAAGTTACAGCCATAAGTTCCCTTATCACAGTACCTCTATACCCTCATAACTGTGACTGCTGTAAAGATGTATGGAACTCATGAATCCATTAAAAGTTAAAAAAAACCCAGTAAGAGAACCAGTGATTTGTTTGAAAATTCTGTTAGTGTTGTTAGTGTACTTACATAACTGTATCTCTGCTTTAAAATGATTTCACACTACAAAACTGCTAATTAATCCATAAATCAAGTTGAAGAAATCTCCCCTCCCCCTCAAAATCCTCCCTAAAAGCAAACTAGAAGCATAATAAGGACCTCACTGCCAAAGAAAACATTTTTCCTTGAGAGACTCCTTTTCTTATTGGAGGCAATATTTGAGTTTAGAGGTTTTGCATTTGAGAAGGTGTAAATGAAAAATATGCCATTGGGTATGGATTTTCAGAAACACTTTGCAGGCTTATCAAGTAGTTGTGCCAGATGTTTGGATTTGAACAAATGCAGAATTTCAGCCATTTAAGTGCCCTTTGTTTGCCACGTAATCTCATACCGTGGTATCATGGCTTTCTGCCAGCATTTTTTTGCAGGCATTTTGCTGAAGCAAAAGAATAATTAGCTAATGCCTTCATAGGAGGGCACCTAGAATCATTCATCTATGGCAAGGAAACACAAGCAGATTAAATCCCCATTCTACAATGCAGTAACTTAATGGCACATTGATGCAATGGGGAACATGAGTAGAACTGTGTTAACATACTGTATTCTTCATTGCTCATAAAGGTTTCAGGAAAGTACATACATGAATTACACCCAGTCCCATACCTTTCTTGTTGGGCTTTATAAAATTGGCTGAGTGTGATTTTTGCTGTTGTAACTCTGGTCCCGGTCACACGGGCAGGAAACTGTGGGGGGGAAGTGTGGCAGTTTGCCCCGGGGCAAACTAAGGCGCGGTTACCTGATCAGACCTCCCGTGGAGGTACTGTGGAGGTTCCGTGGGAAAGGAGAGGTGCCGATCGCAGGACAATCCCGCGCGCAAAAACGAAGTGCGCGGTGCGGCAAACTGGAAGGTTTTTTTTTTGTTTACACCATGACTGCGCATGCTCCGTTGTGTGCTTTTGCGCATGCACAAAGACTTGAAGAAAAAAAAAATTTTTCGCCAGGGAACATGGGCGGGCGCCGGATGCCACCGGAAACGCGATCAGACGCCCGCCCTTGCCCCGCGGTTTCCGGAAACTAGTACCTCGGAGGTACTAGTTTTTTGCCGCGTGGTTTCGGCAGGAAGCCTCGTTTGAGCCACGGGAGTGCTACACTTCCCAGATGTGCCGGTGAGATCGCGCCCGGAAAACCCGCATGTCTTCCGTCTGACTCGCATGGCTAATGTTCCGTGTGACCGCAGCCTCTACTTACTAAACACTCTTACATGGACCCATCTGGTTTTTCTCAGACTGTTCTCAATCTGGCACTAAATGGTATACCATTGTGCTGGCCCAACAGTCACCACAGCCCATCCAAAACTTTAATATGCCACCATGACACCTGTTAGGGTTGGACCATTCAGCATTTGCAATGTAAAGTCATACTCAACAGTGAGAGAGTCTTTCTGAGATATTAACACTACCAGTGGAATGAAGTCTACCACAGCAAACTCAATAACAATTAGCAATCATCTGTCATAATTTAAACTTTCTGTCCTCTCACTTCTGCAGTAGATCAAAGTCTGCAGTTTAAACTCTTTGCTGATCATTTAATGATATTTGATCTCAGAGTGTTCATCCATTATTGGGTCTCCCCAAGGGAAAATTAAGTGCGGTGCCTTAGAAATGTAAGATTTGTGATACACTGATTTCATCACTGCTCTTGGCCAGATGTTTGCCTTTGAGGGTAAAAAAATGATCAGCTACATAATTAGCTTGAGAAGCAGCTTTTGTACACTGGCTGCTTCTGCAGGTGCATGCATAATTGTCATGAAAAAAAAACACTGGTGAGAACACTTCTGGTGGAAAGGATAATGCCATTTTTAAGTTTTTAAAAAAATCTTGCTGAATGCTGAAAGCACATGGTAGAAATATTTCATCTCTTCATTCTGTTTTACTTCTTCTGAGTGGCAACTATCCTTTTTAAAAATGTATACTTTCACATTAAGCTAAATTATTATTTTTAAAAACCGTTTGTCTTCAGTGGAGCACAGTTTAAAAATGTCACAAATGCACTTTTGTTCAAAATTTAAAGATCAACCATTCATACTTGACACACCCAAAGTGGGATGTTTTAATTTCTGTAATACATTTTATATACAGTGCTTTCTAAGTATTTTAATTTAAATTTGTAGTTGTGTCAGGTTGCTTGAGGTGAGTGTTAACAGAGCATAAATCTGAACCCAGTTTTCCCATTCACAGCCAACACTGTCTTTTCTTACCCCAGTGGCTCACTGATCAGTTGAAATCAGCTTGTAAATTAGCACAGGGATGTCACCAAATTCCTTAAGCAATTGGCCATCATTGGTTTGAAGAGAGAACCAAGTAAATGCAGTGAAGATAGAAAGTCTTGTGAAACATTCAGAGTCCAGCATATCGAAATCAGAGGTGGTTATTATTGTAAGGATGACATCTTTCTTATGCTCATTTACAGGGTTTTCAAGCTGACCAAACCAAACCCAAAGACTGTATTTAGGCATCACAAATAAATTACAAGGATGTGATCATGTCTGAAAGTCTTGAAACACCCAAACACAGAGCTGAGACTCCAAGTCTTCAGTCTAACTCTGAAGGAAATTTGTTTCAGAGGGTAGTCATGTTGGTCTGCAGTGAAATAGCTAGATTTGAGTCCAGTGGCACGTTACGGACCCACAAGATTTTTGGGATATAAGCTTCTGAGAGTCAACGCCTGCCATAAGGAGCTTTGATCTGTGAAAGTTTATACCCAGAAAAACTTTTTTTTAGCCCCCCGTAGGGGATTTTTTATTGCATTTTCTATAAACTACAAAGAAACAACAAGGGAGGGGAGCCTACAAACTACAGGAGAAAGTAAAGAAAACCACTAAAAACCCAAGAGATGGAGATCATACATTACTTGAAATACAACAGCATTTTTTAACCATTACATTTTTCTTTCTTTTTTTTGGCGTTGAGAGTGATCAATAATAATTTATAGCTTATATTATCAATCCCAACAAATCTGACTATATGAAGAGCTATACAAGATCATAGAGGGAAACCCCCCCGCTAAGGCAGGCTTCAGAAAACATTAGCATCTAATTTTTAAAAAAACTTTTTGTTCTCCAATTGACACTCAAATTTATTTGGGGGGGGGGACCACCCCCATCTTAGAGTCCAGTCCTCATCAGTAAGTATCTAACCACTCTTTCACCGGGCAGATTATCATTTTTATATTTTCAGGATATGTCCATAGATCACATCCCTTTGCTTTAAGTGTCACTTTTAATCTGCAAACCGGTCCCTTAATGACATACAGTTCATTTTAGATTCTCCCCTTTATCCATTTGGAGTTATAGAAGCTGATTCTCGGTTGTTGGCTCTATCCTTTTGCAGATGTCTTTCAGTTAGAACTGCAATGCAACATAGTCCTAATTGAATATTGTTGTTAGCCAGCAGGGGGCGCCCATTTTCTAGTGGAAGAGTCTATAATAGAATCAGGTCACATGGCCTGGTCAACTGAATTCCGACTTTCTGAAGAAGGCTTAGATTTCATTCTGCTTTCTTCAGCGCCATCTTTAAGGATATTTATTCTTTTGTAAAATTGCCAAAGATTTCTAAAGTCCACAGTATCGCCCAGAAATCTCTCGACAGCTCTTCATTATAGTTCATTTACACTTAAAGCTCCGCCCCCCTTACAATGTTTCAAACTCTGTTTGTTTTGGTGTGTGGGGGAGTTCCTTCCCCCCTCGCTTATTAAGGGGGGAACTTTTTGCCATTTTTTAAATTCAATGCTTCAACAAACTCACAGTTCAATGTCATTCTTGCCATTTCCTCTCAAGTAAGGTTAATTTTGCCAATCTCCACACGCTTGTCAGTGGCTCCTGTTCCATATGGAAGCAAAGAAGGGAGCCTCAATTCACCAGCTGTGTGTTGGGGGAGAGGCAACCCTTTAGTGCCCCATGGTTAGGAGCCCTTCGCAAGGGCTCCAGGGTGCGTGTGTGTGCACAGTTGCACCCCCTCCCAACCACCAGCTCACAGCTCGCGTCCCTGGGAGCACCCAGGGGAGGCGGCCGCCATTGAGTTGCCAAAAACCAGGAGCTCTATACCCCAAAAATCTTGATTGTCTCTAAGGTGTTACTGAACTCAAATTTAGCTGTTCTGAAGAAAACTGGGTGTTTTAACATACCAGGGCTTGTTTCTTGCGTAAAAACAGGGTTCTAAGCTAGGATTAAACTGTAGTTTAAACCAAGTTTGTGGGCAAGAAACACCCTAGTATGTTAAAGCAGCAAAGTTCAAATGTTGCAACTAACTTTATTTGAAATTCCTAAACCAGGGAATATTTTTTATCATCATGTTCAAGGATTTCAGGCTCATTCATGGCATTACCCAATTACTTGTTCTAAGTTTTATAAAATGTCCCATCTTTCCTCACTTTGACTCACCATCTCAAATTAAAATTAAATTTTATGAATTTATGACAAATTCCTTTGTCATAAAGTAGTTAGATGCCTTCTTTCTTCCTACTATGCACACAAGTTTTAAGATCTAGTTCCCTTTAAACAATAGATTGTAGACCCGTTGATCTGAGGGAAAGTGTACTTTGCTACAAAATGTTACACTGCAGAAGTGGCTAAAAAGAAAGACAGAAAAGGTTTTATTGTTTAAAAAAGACATGCATTGCCATCCCCGAGAAAGAAAACAGTTGTCCTTTCTTGATTCAAGCTCCTTTATCTTGCTTCTTTCAAATATGCAAGAATGATTGATTTAAGACACAATGAAAAACTTCCCTTTCTCACTGTGGGTACTGTTACTGATGAAACATGTGTGCCTTGTTTTAAGCAATCTCCATGAAAGAAGGATACAAAAGATTCATTTGGACTAAAATTATTTCACATGGATTATGGAATTTACTATGTCTTACATATAAAAAGAGGCTACCATCACAGATGCAAACTGTACAGATGGACAGAACTGATTGATTTCTCCGTAGATAAATAAATTTCACACACAATCAAGTTTTTTTAAAAAAAAATCTTTAAATAATAGGAACAAGTACAGAATTATCTGTTTGCAAACCTAATAATCAGATATTCAACTCTGAAATGCTCAATAACAATCAATTAATAAGTAATTCAGAACAGAAAGCCACAGATAACATTGAACGGTAGTAAGATTTGTAGAAAAGGTTCATTTGTGTGTTCAGTGTTGTTTCATTCTCACAATGCAATCCTATGCAGAATCACCTCAGTCCAAGCCCATTACATTCAGTGGGTTTAGACTGGAGGCACTCTGTACAAGATTGCACTACAAGTCTACTTTACATTAAATACACTAAGCATGTTCCTTGTGGAATGTATTGTAAATTTGCAAAAGCAGTACAGAATTCCCTTCTCAACAGACATCTGTGACACATTGAATGTGTGCTTTTCCCCACTGGGGAAAATAGCAGCTCTGGACCATTTGAGGTCATAAAAATATTTTATTAATATTTTATATTTTATATTTGTATTTTATTTTTATTTAATTTGTAGGGGCCCTCCACATGGCTAAATGGAAGATGGGTGCAGCTGATGACAACTGGTCTCTCCAACCCTGCAAGTCTGAAATATAAATAATTATTTAAACCATTACAGAAGCACATCCCTTGATAAATATGTCAGTCTCAAAATGTCTCATCATGGTAGCATGATCTATCATATGATTTAATAGATCCTTCACCCTTCCAGAGTCCTAGTATCCCTGCAAGTCTAAATCCAAGTACATAGTGATCTGTTCATGACAAAGGAATCATCATAATTTGCTCCACCCTCAGACTGCGTTCTTCTTGTCCAGAACAAAATACCAGAACAAGAGTATGACCTGAACAATGTGTAAGATCAGTTATTACCTGAGACAGGCTCATGGTTGTCATGGGGGCATGAAATCCTGAGCCACTCCTGACAAGACAGCCTTGGCATGAATGTTGGATTCCCCCAGGCAAACCAGCATAGAGATCCTCAACACCAAGCCTGAGACCATGTCTGTCAGCTCTGGCAGGGAAACTGCTAGGCAGTGGGGGGGTGGTATACCAACAGAATCCCAGTACTGTCGCTCACTACCAACATTAGGTACACAGCCTCGAAACTGGAAATGTCTTGAATGCTAGGGGGATACAGTCCTTACAGACTACAGAGACACTGCCTCCTCACCCAGCAGATCTATGATGATCAACTAGTTCCCCGGGAAACACTGGTGAGTGAGATGAACTCTGTTCTCCTCCACCAGCCAAGTCTCAGTGATACATGCCAGATCAACCTTCTCATCCAGAATTAAATCCTGGATAGCTGCTGTTTTTCCGGTCTCCAACCCAGCAATTAGCAACAGGATTTTACAATCTGGCATGTTGTTGATATGATTACTTCATCTGGAAGAAGAGCCAGAAACGGCAACAACACATCAATGATGGTGGACCATTACACCCTGAAAAATAGCTCTCCCATTATTAGAGATCTTCCCCTGCAAAAAGTAACCACAGGGAAATGTCAGGTTGTTACCACAAGTGGCTTGTCTCGATATTGGGAGAAATTAGCTATGAGACAGAGGAGGCCAGAAGGGTACAAGGGATCACACACCTATATATACCAAGGTCCAGTTCAGTATGAAGACTCCTGATTTAAAGAGTATTCAATGGTTTTATTAGAAAATATCCCTACATACAATCACACTAAGCAATCAAAATATATACAGAATCTAGAACTAAGAAATAAAGAGGTGATGATAGAGATGTTTAAGAGAAGTTATAGGGGTTATACAAGAAGAAGAAGAGGAGGAGGAGGAGGAGGAGGAGGAGGAGGAAGAGGAGGAGATTGGATTTATACCCCACCCTTCACTACCCAAAGGTGTCTCAGAGCGGTTTACAAACTCCTTTCCCTTCCCCTCCCCACAACAGACACCCTGTGAGGTAGGTGGGGCTGAGAGAGCTCTTGACAGAAAGAGGAGGAGGAGGAGGAGGAGGAGATTGGGTTTATACCCACCCTTTACTCAGTGTCTCAGAGTGGCTTACAAACTTCCTTCCCTTCCCCTCCCCACAGCAGATATCCTGTGAAGTAGGTGGGGCTGAGAGAGCTCTTTCTAGAACTGCCCTTTCAAGGACAGCACTGAGAGAACTATGGCTTGCCCAAGGTCATCCAACAGCTGCTAGTGGAGGAGTGGGGAATAAAATTCAGTTCTCCCAGATTAGAGTCCACGCACTTAACCACTACACCAAACTGGCTCTCTACACCAAACTGGCTCGCTACTACCTGTCCATATGTGCAGATGTCCGGATAGAAGGAAGCACAAATGGCCACGCTAAGAAAGGAGACCCATAGAGTTCTTTGGGGGAGTAATCTATAGTAAGTGCCATCAGAGTGCACACTGAGGCAGGGCTTGCTCTCTATTTTTATAGGAATTCGAGGGGTGGTGTCCCAAGCCAGAATTTGATGAGATTAACAATCATTGATGGTCCTACCGGGGCAGATTTAATGGTTTTACTGGGGTAGGTTGAATGGGTTCCCAGGCTTGAACAAAAGGAGAAAATGGGTCTCTGTAGTTGTCAGGAAGAATTGTTAATGATTTAATCATTTTTGGTTTTGGTATCCCGTCGGAGAGGACAAAAGATTTCCACATAGGCATAGCTATCACACAAAAGGGACTACATGAGAGTTTGGAGACAGAGAAGTTTTTTCAAATGTCTACTGAATGGCTTTAAAAATGCAGATATCTTCCAGCAGGAACTCACAGTCATTACATGTGCATACCTGGGCAGAGGTGTGTGTGTTGGAGATTGCCCTGGAGGATGCTTTGTGCAACCTTAGACTGAAACCCTTTTGTAGAGCTTTAGCTAGCTCTGTGGTACAGGTCAAGAGTGTTCTTTTTGGTCTGGTTTTGTGGTCTCTGGTTCAGGTCAGAAGTGGGGTGCCCTGCTGTTGGGGCTACCCCACAAGTAGTAGAAGAGGAGATTGGATTTATACCCCACCCTTCACTTGGAGTCTCAGAACAGCTTACAAACATCTTTCCCTTCCCCTCCCCACAACAGACACAATGTGAGGTAGGTGGGGAGAGCTCTTTCCAGAACTGCCCTTTCAAGGACAGCTCTTGTCAGAACTATGGCTTGCCCAAGGTCATCCAGCAGCTGCAAGTGAAAGTGTGAGGAATCAAACCCAGTTCTCCCAGATTAGAGCCTGCACACTTAACCACTATACCAAACTGGCAGTCATTGGTGATGGGAATACAAAAGAGGGAAACAAAGGAGAATGAAATATTGTTAAAAATTTGGATTAGGATTATAAAATGAAGCAGGTGAATGATTCATAGACTTTTGTGAAGCCATGGAGAAGCTCTATTCTCTCCCATGTTCATTGCAAACACATTCTTCAGGCAACCAAACAGAAATCAAATATGTTGTCGAAGGCTTTCATGGCCGGAGTTCATTAGCTGTTGTAGACTGGCATCCTCAGAGGTATAAGTTTTCCCATTATAATCACAACATTAGTTGACCGTGCAAAATGTATATGTGAACCGCACTTTCTTAATGACGAACTAAATCATCTAAACCACGCAATTCACGAAAATGGCTACTCCAAGAATAAAATCAGAAGAGCAATTAAACCAAAGATAAAACAAACAACTGAGGAAAAACAGTCTCCCACAGGAAAAGTGCTTTTGCCATATATCAAAGGAATCACTGATCAGATGGGAAAACATATGAAAAAGCACAACCTACAAACAGTATTCAGACCCACCAGAAAAATACAACAGATGACACAATCGGCAAAATACATAAGAGACCCCCTCACTTCTGCAGGAGTATACTGCATATCATGCAGTTGTGGACAGGTTTACATCGGGACCACACAGCATAGCATTCAGACAAGAATAAAAGAACATGAAAGACACTGCAGATTTGGCCAACCTGAAAAATCAGCAGTGGCTGAACATAGCCTAATTCAAGCAGGACACAGTATTTTGTTCCAAGACACTGAAAGGCTGGACAACACATCCAATTACCATGTCAGATTACACAGGGAAGTCATTAAAATTCATAAACATAAACATAATTTCAACAGGAAAGAAGAGAGTTTAAAAATAAATAGGGCATGGTTTCCTGTCCTGAAAAACACAAAAGGCTCTACATCTTACAATAGCACTACAGATAAGAATAGAATTTCAACAGCCAATCCACATGCAAAAGAACCTCATCAGGAAACAGGAAACCTCCTCAGGAAACAATCCATATGCAAAAGAACCTCCTCAGGAAAGCTCCTCCATTAGCATGTTCACAGCCTGGGGAACTCCTACAAGGTAATGACTCAGCCTTACCCTACCTTCCTGAGTAGATATAAATTACCTGCCTACCATTTTTCTTCTCATCTTGACACAGACAGTACTCCATCTTTCTGTGTTATACCTCTGAGGATGCCAGTCACAGCTACTGGTGAAACAACAGGTCCTACAATGCCAAGACCGCAGCCATACAACCCAGAAAATCTACAACAGCTAAAGAAATCAAATAGATTAAATAACTGTAAGCAGAACATGTAAGCAAAACAAGACCAGGAGCTGCTTGGGATACAGACTACAGTTTGTGTCAAAACTTAGAATAAAGCTGAAGAAAAGCACCAAAACAACCATAGTGCCAAATATAATCTAAATAACATTCCTGAAGATTTTAAACACCATGTCAAGAATTTGCATTACTAAATCCAATTGAACGTGAACTGGAAGAAATGTGGTTTGAAACCAGAGGTGAAGGAAGAATGCACAAAGACTATTCCTGTAGCCAAAAGAAAGGAAAAGTCTCAATGTATGGATGAAACTTTTAAAATTGCTATAGACAAGAAACAAAAGCAAACAGTGACAGAAATAGAATCAGAATTCTAAATGCAACTTTTCAGTGACTTGCATAAAGAGAAAAAGAGAACTATTATAAGCAGTGAAAAGATATAGAAGAGAACAACCAAAAAAGGAGAAGAGACCTGTTCCACAAGATCCAGTAAATAAGAGGGAAATTCAAACCACAGTAAGGGTTGCTGAAATATCAAAATGGAAGTACGTTATCTGATCAGGATAAAAGAAAGAAAAATGGAAGCAATACACTGAATACAGACAAAATGAAAGGATGAGATTCCTTCAAAGCAGACCCTTTTGATGAAGTACCTGCAATTTTAGAGAGTGAAGTGAAAGCTGCACTCAAAGCGATGGGAAGAAACAAATCACCAGGAGTACATAGGATATCAATACAGCTGTTTTCAATATGCAGAAACTGAGTCCATCAAAATCTTAACAAAAATATGTCAACAAATATGGAAAACAAAACAATGGCCTACAGACTGGAAATGCTCAATCTACTTTCCAATTCCGAAAAAGGCGATATTAAAGATTGCAGCAACTATCACAACATTGCATTAATTTACTGTGCAAGCAAAGTGATCCTCAAAATTTTATAACAAAGACTTTTGAAAGTGCCTAAGAGGACTTGATGGTTTGTTGGAGGAGCTTTTTATCAACTGTAAGGAACTGTCACTGGAGACCATGATAAAGACAATTCATACTATGGTATTTTCTATTACTATGTATGGAAGTGAATAAAGAAAGTTGATAGGGAAAAAATGATTTATTTGAAATGTTGTGTTGGAGGAGAGTTTTACAGAGCCCATGAATCACCAAAAAAAAAAAAAAGACAAATAAGGGGATTCTAGATCAAATCAAGCCTGAAGTCTCCCTAGAAGCAAATATGACAAAACAGAGGCTATTGTATTTTTATGACATTATGATAAGACAAGAGTCATTGGAAAAGGCAATAATGCTAGGAAAAGTTGAAGGCAGCAGGAAAAGAGGAAGACCCAGTACATGATGGATTGATTCAATAAAGGAAGCCATGGTCTTTAATTAGCCAACCTTAGCAAGACTGGTTTTTTTTTATTAATATTTATTGAAACATTTGAACAAATACAAATACCAACCTCAACAATGTAAACAACAAATTGAGCCTAGAAGTGAGTACAACATATCCAAGACCTTGGTTAACGTTCAGTTCCGCATTAATACCTTCAATCTTTCAAATCTCCAGTTTATGTTCTAAACACCTCAAACGTGTGATCAAACTAAAAATAGCATGCAAGTTATTACCATTTGCAATTGGTTCTGTTTTCTATATGAAACCCAAACAACCCCATGGACTGAAATTAGACTTTAGAGACTGTTGGCAAAATAGAGTAAATGTAAACATCCTCAAAGATGTCATACAAAAAGATGGAGAAAGACAAGCTTCCAAAACCTAAGCCTCCTTCAGGAAGTGCAAGCCCAGCGAGTGTGGTCACGCGACCGGACACAACCATAGACTTTTCAAAAATGCCAACAGAGGCTTTGCAACCCCTGCTGGAGCAAATGAAAAAACTCAACAAAAATTTTGCCGCACAACAACAACTAAACGAAACTGCAAAAAAACCAGAGCAAACAGCAGAGAATTTGAAAGAAGTGGATGCCACTACAAAAAAGCTTTTAAAAAATGCAAGAGATTGAAAAGATGAGAAACTTTGATGAAGCGCAATTACTACAATTTCAAATGGAAAAGGCAAGCTTTATCCTGAGGTTTCAGGGGGCTCCTGAGATTAAAGGGGAGAACCTCAAACAGACTATGGCTGATGCTTTGGGAATGGTTGCAGATTTAAATGCGGATTTTCTTTTAAGCGAGATGGATGTGATCTATAGGTCATATTCAGAATATATACAGAAAAATAATCTGCCCGGGGAGGTGGTGGTGAGGTTCTCCAGAAGACAAGTGAGGGACCAGATCCTAAAAGTTACAAGTGAAATTACCCTTAAAATCGACGGTAATGAGATAAGAGTTTTAAAAGACATTCCCTTTGAAATAAGGAAAAAGAGGAATAAATACAGAGACTTGGCAGTGTTTTTACAAAAGAATAACATCTCTTACAAATGGATTCTACCGGAAGGATTACTCTTCAAATATAAAGACAAGAAAGAAAAAATTGGCTCTGTTATGAAAGCACAAGAGGTTTTGAGGCAGCAATTGGGACCAGCGGGAGAAGATGATGAGCACAAAGGGAGCGATGATGAATCACCTGCTGAAGAAGGCTTAAACTCAGAACTTGGGGCAGCTGCTCCTAAGCAAGGCTACCATTTGAGGGAAAGAAAACATAAAAAATGAGATGCTGATTCTCTCTGAAGTTTGATTTTAACTTTATAATTGACTCTTGTTTAGAACCTTACCAAGTCAGATTACCTGGACTCGAAGTATATAAGCGATTTTTATAGTTCACTGGCAATGTAATAATATAACCTTAAATATTACAAGCTAAGATATGTAGTAGTATCTCCACCTCTTGGATTTTTAGTGGTTATGCTTTACTTTCTCTCATAGTTTGTAGTTTCCCCATCCAGTTTTTTCTTGTAGTTTCAGAAAAAAAAATTGTTAAAAAAAAGACCATGTGTAAATCATCTTGCCAACCAAGTTGATGCTTTAGAGATTTGTCTTCAATGCCTAGAAGAATCTTGTATAGATTGGCAGCAAGACTGCTAATATTAGGATAGTTTGGAGGCCATTAATTCATAGTATTGCCATAAATTGGGTCCCAGGCCTAGCTATGCCAAGGGCATTACAACACACTTTAAATGTCTGAACCAGCGATTACAACTGTTTTGTGCCTATATATATGTAGAATGTAGGAACAGCAGCTACACTAGCACAATGCACAAACATTACAGTATTACTAAAGAATGTTGCAGATGCACCTGTGAAACTTTCAAGCCTGGTTGCTGAATAATAGTCCACTGATATTTCCTTTACCGATTCTTTTTGCTGCTTAAATAAAATGTATGTCTTGCAAATGTCGAAAGTCTTGCAGTACTGGTTCCTTTCCATAACTAAGTGAATCATTTAGCTGGAGCTCTAGTTCATTGTTTTAAAAAACATGCCTTATGTCTTAAGAGTATTTAATCTGCCAACAGGAGAACTGCTATAAAATGCACAAGTGCAAAGCAGCCACTGATGTTCTGCAGGTTTGCAAAATGTTAGCCCCACTCCCAAAATAGTTCACTTTGTCCAATACCTTTTCTAATTCTTAACTTTTATGATGCTCTGCGTGGCAGTTGTAAAGAATGCAGTAAAATATAAAGTATTTCTCTAACCCCAACTGGTTTCCCATTTTGGGGTCTGAGCCCTACTTTTGAGGCTGTTACCATACATGCACTTATATGTGCCAATATGCATGATCCTTCCTGCTTCTATAAGCAGAACATTCAGTTGAATTCAGTTAGATTTTTCTATCCTATGTGAACAGACATAGGATCAAGACACAAACATGCATACTTAGAAGTAAGCCTTATAGGACTTGTTCACTGGTATCCATGTATAGTACTGTTAGACAAGTCTGCGGTCACACACACTAAATAATCCACTTTCAATCCACTTTCAGTGCACTTTCCAACTGGATTTTTACTGTGTGAACTGGCAAAATCCATTTGGAAAGTGGACTGAAAACGGATTGAAAGTGGATTATTTAGTGTGTGTGACGGCAGCTCAAGTCCAGGGAGACCTCAAACTATTATTCTTATTGAAGATCGTTTCAGAGGGTAGCCATGTTGGTCTACAGTAAAGCGGCTAGATTTGAATCCAGTAGCACCTTAGAGACCAACAAGACTTGTCAGACACAAATAGGAAGGGAACTTTGAGTCTCAAAAACTTATACCCTGAAGACCCTTTGGTCACAAAGGTGCTGCTGGACTTGAATCTAGGACCGATTTCACGCAAGAGCTGCACCGCGGTCGCACCTCCCTTTGCCCCGCTTCTATTGGTCAATTTCCCACTCGAAGCCACGTGGCCGCATTTTGACCCGCGGCTTTGCCCGATTTCCCCCGTGGTTTTGTGATCCTGTTTTTTGAGGGAAAAAACTGCAGGGAAAATTGGGCGAAGCTGCGGGTCAAAATGCGGCCGTGCGGCTTCGAGTAGGAAATTGACCAATAGAAGAGGGGCAAAGGGAGGCGCGACTGCGGCGCAGCTCTTGTGTGAAATCGGTCTAGCTGTTCTTCTTATTGAGTGACCTTGAGCCACTGACAATCTTTTAGTCTGTCCAGCTTTACAGGGTTGTTGTGAAAAAAATGTGGGTGACCATGTACACAGCTACTTGTGCGAAGACCAGGACAAAAACCTAATAACACATAAATATGGATGGGCACATATTTTCCTGTCTTTTCAGTTAACTGTTCTTCTTGACAAGCTAGATTTGATGTTATAAAGTAAAAGAAATATTCCAGCTACTAACAGTTATTCAGTTTGATATTAATTTCCATTTGTTTCAATGCAGAACCTACTGCTGGTTGTAATGTTTCCCTCTGTTAAGTGTCACTGTTCTATATGCAAAGTACATATTTATACAGTAAGTATAGGAAGGCATTAAGCAAACCAAGAAAGTAGGTAAGCATGGCAGAGTGAAGGACAATCTCTTCCCACATTATCCAGCCCACATTTAAGATCTGCCAATTTGGTGTAGTAGTTAAGTGCGCGGACTCTAATCTGGGAGAACCAGGTTTGATTCTCCAGTCATCCACTTGCAGCTGCTGGATGACCTTGGGCAAGCCATAGTTCTGTCAGAACCTGTTCTTGAAAGAGCTCTTTCAGCCCCACCTACCTCACAGGGTATCTGTTGTGGGGAGGGGAAGGGAAAGAAGTTTGTAAGCCACTCTGAGACTCCAAGTGAAGGGCAGGGTATAAATCCAATTTCTTCTTCTTCTTCTTCTTCTTCTTCTTCTTCTTCTTCTTCTTCTTCTTCTTCTTCTTCTTCTCTGAAGCCCTACTTCATGTGCCTTGTGGGGGGGCATGGTGACCAGACACCGGGCATTTTCTGTGGTGACAGCTCATATTTGAATGCCCTCCCCTTAGAAGTTTTTCCGGCACCTACTTTACTTTCTTGTAGGCCAAAACACATCTTTTTTATCCAGGCATTTAATTGGGGGTTTTATCTGTTCCTCTGCTAAAACCCATTGTTTTTATTTAGGTAGATTCTTACATATTTCCCATGTCCATTGAGGTCTAGTCTACCAGACAGGGTCATCACAGGGAGTGAGATATCTGTTCGTATACAACAGCTTGCTTACCAACTCATGAATCTACCTCAATAATACCATAATCTCATGTGAGGTTTTTTACCCCAGCTGCAATTAGTACTGGAATTACGCTCCCAGGCTTTGAGTATCTGTTGGCCATTGAGTTTTAATTCCAAACTGTCTGAAATAATATGAAATATCTAGCCACCTGTGTGCTTATGATTCTTCTTCAAAGTAATAGCTTCTACAACTTACTTTAAATAGTTAGCAATGACTCATGGGATGTGGAACTTCCAGAGCTCCGAGACAAGGGAGGAAAAAAACACATTTTAATAGGAAAGTATTTTTTAAAAAATCTTTTATACCACACAATGCATATCATCAATTGCAAAAGATCAGCATTTGTGGCAAGTGCTTTCATGAGACAGCATGTTACTAGACAGGAATACAATAAGTTTTACCATATTTGTTGTTGTTGTTCAGTCACACAGTCGAGTCTGACTCTTCGTGACCCCATGGACCAGCTCCCGCCAGGCCCTCCTGTCTTCCGCCGTCTTCTGAAGTTTGCTTAATTTCATGTTTGTTGCATCTATGACACTGTCTAACCATCTCATCCTTTACCATCCCCGTCTTCTTTGACCTTCAATCTTTCCCAGCATCAGGGTCTTCTCCAGTGAGTGCTCCCTTCTCACTGGGTGGCCAAAGAATTTGAGCTTCAGTTTCATTATCTGGCCTTCCAGGGAACAGTCAGGGTTGATTTCTTTGAGGATTGACTGATTTGATCTTCTTGCAGTCCAAGGGACTCTCAAGAGTCTTCTCCAGCACCATAGTTCAAAAGAATCTATTCTTCAATGCTCGGCCTTCCTTATAGTCCAACTCTCGCAGCCATACATGACTACTGGGAATACCATTGCTTTGACCATGTGGACTTTTGTTGGCAGGGTGATGTCTCTACTTTTTATCATGCTGTTTAGGTTCGCCATCGCTTTCCTCCCAAGGAGCAGGCGTCTTTTAATTTCATGGCTGCTATAGACCATGCTTATTTTTTCATACAAATTTAGTATATGGGCAACGGAAGTTAAACCCTGTCTCCGTCTATATCTTACTTCACCACATTTGAGTGCTTGCAGCATCCCCTCCCCAAGTCGGACTCAGTTTTAATATAGAGAGCCTCACCCCATCATGACTAGTTGGGTCCTGAGGGCCAGAACATAAATAGAGCTCCCAGCATTTTTTTTCCCTTTAAAAATTGGCTGCACAGTGGCACAATTCAAATCGGAAGCACCATTTCCCCAAATTGAAACAGCCCTGAATAACTTCTAATTATTCCCTCAGGGAAACATACAAGTTCTGATATGGATACCTGCATGTTTGCCCTAACAGAGCAAGCAGCAAGTCTGTGGGGCAATCTCACGTAGAGAAAACAGCATGAAGTAAAAGTTTAAACTGCTCCTACCTCTATGGTAGGTAAGGTTGCCAGCTAGCTAGGTTAAAAATGTCCTGTCCCTTTAATAGAGAGGATTTCTATTTATTTACTATTATTTACTATATTATTCACTAGATGCTAGCATGAGAAGTTTCAGCTGCCCATTTCCATACATTACTCTCGTATTGGAGAGAGAGGCCATTTGACAATTGTAATGCCATGACCCCATTCTGAATTGGGACCATGCTTGCCTGCTTTAAAAACAAAACAAAGCTGCAAGCTCCACTGACAGAACATCCAATGTCATGTCAGATTTGACCCTTGGTTTGGTTAGTTTTTCTCTTCTAGGACTAATAGCATCTGGAGTGAGTAGTTGATTAGTATAAGTTAGACTGGGGCCATTTTCACACAGGTTATTAGTCCTGGGTTCAGAGCTTTTGGGGAAGCTTTATTTTTTCCTTGCTTCTCTACAGTATCATGGTGCATTAATGCACCTCCTTGAGATCCCCCAACTTTTCTCCAATCCTTCTCTAGCCTGCTTTGGTGCGAAGTTTTGGGAAAGGTCATAGTAAAGTCTGGATGGCTGCTAGTGTTGGCGCCTGGGGATCTCTCACTTTTACAACTGATCTCCAGCTGACTGAGATCAGCTCCCCTGGAGAAAATGGCTGCTTTGAAGGGTGGACTCTATGGCATTGTACCATGCTGAGGCCCCTCCACTCCCCAAACCCCTCCCTCTCCTGGATTCACCCCCAAAGTCTCCAGACATTTTCCAACCCAGACCGGAAAACCCTAATGGCTGCTGTGAGAGTGGGAAAGTTCCAATTTCCCCACTCCCATGGCAGCCATTTATCCTGACCCTGTTCCACTGACAACTATTTCCTCCATCCACCACTAGGGGTTTTTTGTTTTGTTTTTTTATCAGCAACTGGTATCATCATAATAGGACAGATGGACTCCCATTCTAGCTGTATCTGAAGAAGTGAGAAGTGACTCATGAAAGCTCAGAACCTGCTGCATATTTTGTTAGTCTTTAAGGTGCTACTGGACTCTTGCTCTTTTCTACTAACTTTATAACAGTGTGTGTTCCAGATTCTCTGAATTCCTAGCTTTCATTTTTTTAAAAAAACCCCTAAATCTCTAGCTGCTTTTGTTGTAGATACTATATAAGAGGAAAGGCACATTTCTGCAATAAATGTTAATAGAGCCTTTATTTGCTCTTCTAAGTTAAAGTTGGGAATTCAGAGAACCTGATGCACACACAGTTACAATATTATATCAATATAACAACATTCAATTTCCAATTAAAAAAAAACCCTGGAAAAAGCCCAGGGGAAAATGGAATAATTTCCATAATAATTTCTGTATCCAAGGATTTCCTAATCCCTCTACATACAATTTCTCCACATGTTGACTGAACAGAACAAATACGCTGGCTCTGCCCCCCCGCCAGCTCCACACGATCACTAGCTTGTGAGCACAGCACAGCACAACTTGTGAAAGAAGTGTCCACACATATGCTCCCTCTGCATGATCAGAAACATTTGGAAAGCAGCATCCCGATCATACGACGGGAGCATGTAAGCATTTCCCCCATGCATAGGAGCCATGTTCATGAGCAGTTTGGACGAGTAATTACAACTATATTAATGATATTAACAAATGGGGTGCTTTCGGCTTCTTTCTTTTTTTTAATGTAGTTTTTGAATTCACATCCCTGAAGTTAACATGAAATATTTCCATTAATACCTTTTGTAAGCATGCTGTGACTCTGGCTCACAGATTTGAGCTTCTTACATTGACTTCTGAGGTATTAAAGCTTTAGGGTGAGAAGAAAGTCTAATGAAGGGCCAATATTAAAAACCTAGTTAAAATTATAATATACAAAAATACAAGCAAGTATTTATTAGAAAGACAGTTAAAAACCTACATAAGGGCCCAATGAAAGCCTTGTAAAAAAAGTATAGCCTAAACACAAGGGCCAATACACATGACCTGACACTTTTCTGCCCTATTGGGGCCTTCTTCAGAGGTCAAAAAATATTGAGGTACCCATAACTTAAATACATATTGCAATAAGATAACCAATAAGTGAATATTGGACCAGGACCCCTCCTCTTCTAACTGTCTTTCTAATAAATACTTGTATTTTTGTATATTATAAGTTTTAACTAGGTTTTTAATATTGGCCCTTCATTAGACTTTGTTCCCACCCTTTTGGTTCTTGATTCCAGTTTTTGGGTCAGGTTTGTTTTCCCCTCCCTGTGTCTTACTGTATTAAAGCATTAGACCTGTGGCCAGGATTGCTGCTTTCAATGTTTGTCATCCTACAGGCCACCCACTTACCCAACAAAGTTACAGGTCACAGCTATTTGATTATACAACTGAACCCGGTTTCTTGATTGGTATTAATATGATGTGAAAAACCTATATGTAAAATCCTTTTGTTCAAATCAAATTATATTAATTCTGTATGAAGTGTGCTAATGAAAAATGTTAATGGCTGAAATCTTATAAGATTGCTGTCAGAGTGCAGGTGCAAAAGGGATATTCTACCCTCCCCTGAGAGCACACTTGTACATACTGTGAAATATCAATTAAAGTTTATAGTTGCCTTTGCTAGCTAAATGTCCTTTCCATGGGAAATTTTCGTCCTTTCTTATGAAGCAGTAATTTGGGGGGTTAAAATGTGTACTGAATTATGTGAGCATTTGGAGTTATTAAGGAATAGATTTGTTTTACAAGCAAGCTACAGGCAGGCATTCTTGGGCTGTTTTATGAGGTCATCTACACGACTTTTAAATGGGGCTCTTGGCCAACGCAGATTCTCACATCAGATCATTAATTCACACAGCTGTCTTTAAAATCTACAAATATAATATATATGCCACAGCCAGGAAGAAAGAGCTGGATTTCAAAGCTGTATTTCAATCAAGGGAACCTGCTGACATCATAAACTATTAGAAGATAGCTTATCCTATTTTGCAAACAGCAGCAAAATGTTGATTGAAATACAGCCTACTAAATTGATTCTTCGTAGACTCTATAGTAAAAGGACATTTCATTTGGTAACACTCAACATATGGAGCTGTGTGTTTGCTTATACTATTAATAGCCAGGGTTGGGGAACCATACGCAAGTAAAAAGGGGCCATCATAACCAATGGTTGGATTCTATGAAGGAGAAGATGTTGGGTGATATTGTCACCACAGCCATTTTGGCTTTTTATTCTATTCTATCCAACGGTCCTTGGGCCCAGCAGGAGATAGCCAATTTCCTAGATCAAGTCTGCCCCCCCCCCAGTAGCGCCTCTGTTTGTTGGAATTCAGTTTCAGGCTGCGATCAGATGTGCCTTTAGATCTGACATAGCTGCAAATTCCTGATGGCTCTAAAGGGCATGATCAGACATCTGGGAAAGTGGAGTTAAAAGACACTGGGAAAGTCCGGTCCTAATGCTTGCCAATGAGCTATTGATGGACTTTCCCCTGTCTGGATGCTCAAGTACACTCTCAAGCCATTGGGATGGTCTGATCATTCCATTCCAACTCTGTGCCATCCCCCCCCCCGCTTAGCAGTATGTGTATAATCACATACCCTCAGTACAGAGATGCAACCCCTCATTTATATGCATAGGAAACAAACAGCAACCCCCCCCCTTGCACGTGATGGCCGCAGCCCAAAGGGATGTGTGATCTCACAACTGTGAGTCAAATTCCTCCAGAGGAAATAGGGGAGCTTCCCCTCCATTCCAAATAAAGTGTGTCACCGTAGCCTCAGTTTCACAGCCCTCTTTCCCTCCAAAGAATTGCCTCTATGCACCAGTTCACAGTTTTCATGGCCTCCCTGGGAACCGCTGGAAGCCTGAGGTAGAGCTGAGTCTCTTCTGCTCATTGGTTTAGAAGACAGAAAGTCAGCATTTGCATTTGAAGAAATATTTTTGCTTGAACCTTAGGAAGTAATTTCTTTTTCCCACCAACACTTACAGTTCTTAGTATCACCCAAAGAGATCCAGATTTCAAATGTTTTATGTTGGCTTGTTAGAGAATAATATGGTGCCTACCTCTAGAGCTTCAGCATTCCTTAACATAAATATAAGCAACACGATAAAGACTTTTTTAAAAAAACAGCTGTTTCTTTACAGTTTAGCATTCTTGCAGAGTGGTTGTAAATGAGCAAGAATATCAATTCTGCTCCCTTATTTAATATAGGTACACCAAAGAAGACAAACATGCATACAGCCTGTCATGAGTCAAGGGCAGATAGGAAAGTTGCCTGTCATTCTAATAAATCTGGAGTCAGTTTTGTTGTTCCAATGACAGTTGCAACCTGATTCTGCATTTTCAATGTCAGGTGTTCCAGTCTTCAAACTGTTGAAGGATTAACAGCTGGTCAATTTTAAATCAGACTGACACATTCACACACACACCCCAGTTATAAATGTCCTTTAAAAATCCAGTCTCAGTGGCATCCAGGGTTGATGTTACAGCTACAGAGGTGTGCAAGAGCAATGGTTCAACAAACAATGGAACAGCGGTGAAATGCAATCAGAGACTGGTATACTGATGGGGCCAAAGAAGACCAAACTTTTTAAAATAGTTTTAGGACTGTGATAGCGCTGCACATCATGGGAGAGCAATAGCACATGTATGAAAGCTGTTTCAGTGCTTAAAGAGGCAGTTGACATGACCTCCATATGGGAGAAGAACAATACAGAACTCAGATTTTCAGTTCACTGCCAAGGGCCATATCAATGGCTATAATCAAAAAGGCACCAGGCCGGATGGGAAAATCTTGCAAATGAAATGTCAGCTAGTATGTCTGTATAAAAGGCTAGCTTGTGAACAATGAGGATTGGCCACTGGTCAAACATCTGGTATCTGAGCAAGAACAGAACAAATATACTCATTCACGTAATTCATGAATGTAATTGAATTTAATGCAAGGTAGGTTAGTGCCAAGGTGGATGTTGCACAAAGGGAAATGAGGCTGTTATTCCCAGTTATAAGTGTATGACATCAGCTGAAGTGTGCATTAAATAACCTTGGTCTATGCTAATACTTGCATTGGTTATGAACCTAATAATTTGGAAGTATTTGCAGTGTTTCAATAATGGTATTCAGCTTATATTTTGGATATAGGATCCAAAATTGTTTGTTTACTCCATTGGCGTCATGAATTCAGGCAGATATTTATTTTCTCCATGATGTCTTTGCAGCTTTATTCTCTCACTATATTTTGTTCCTGGTAGGTTCAATTTATCCTCAACAAAGCTCAAACTTATGGTTTGGTTTTCCTTTATGTCATAGGAAACTCCCTTATATTGAATAAGAACATTGGTCTCAAGGTCACCATTGTAAGTGGCAGTGTCTCAGGTTTAGAAGCCTTTCATACGACAGATCCCTTAAAACTGGAGATCCTGGGAACTGAACCTGGGACCTTCTGTATCCAAAGCAGATTTCTGTCAAGGACCCTTTCCGTATTCCCTCATATTCCTTTGTTTTTCATTCCTAAACCATTCTTAATCTATTTTTTATATTATGCATGCTATTATAGATTGTATTATTAATGCTTATTATTACTAACTAATCCTATGATGTGAATTATGGCATCCTTTTTTTCCCCAATTCAAATACCTTTTATTGGCATACAATATTAGAAGCATTTCCGAATTATGGCATCCTTTACTAAATAAAATGATTTTTTTTTAAAAAGGTAAGAATGCTCCATATCAGTTCTATAAAGGTAAGACTGTTACCTATCAATTTTTGTTCCAGATCAATTTTATTTGGCTTACTGTGAAACTTCTTATTAAATATTAAGAAAAAAACTACAGGCTGAGGCTGCCTTGTCAGATCAGGCTCAGGACTTTATGGCCCCTGTGACAACTGTGGGTTGTCTCAGGTTGTGATGGGTCCAACACATGAAAAAGGATATAGGCTTGGATCTTCTGAATCAGGTGGCTTACTGGTGATCTGGAGGTTCAGTCTTTGTTGCGGTCAGATCACTATCTTCTGAAAGTAGGAGACTGGGGGTGGAGATGGGGGGGCATTTGGGGGCCTGCTGTTGGCACCATTATGACATCACTTCTGGGGGAAGATCCAGAAGTTATGTCAGTTCTCTCTAGAAATTGCCATAAACTCTACAATAAATCCGATGTGTAATCGCTCCCTCTCTCCTCTATCAGATCTTCCTCCCAGTTTTAATATAAGATCCATATGCTAAGAACTGTCTATATGCTGCCTGTTTATCAAGGTCAACAAATATGAACATACAAAGCTCTCTTACACTGAATGTCCATCTGTTTGTAACTGTCCAGGCTGTGTCTTTCTCACTGTAAACAGAGATGCCTCAAACTGAAGCACTGCTCTAACCCGAAGTTTAGAATATAGACATTACAGTGAAGGTACAGAATGGAGGTCTGATATCTCACGAGATTCTGCATTTCCCTCAAAATTTTGCAGATGTTTCAGATCCCAGAAATGTTCTTACCAGTTGCAGAATTACCGTAGTTAACTTGAAGGATATAGTTCAGAGTCCACTGATTGTGTGGCTTAATTCATAAGAGCTTTTTGGGGGAGGGGGCTGTCTGTTCCTATCTATAGCTGTTCCCCCACGAATAACAGTCTAAAATTTAAAGTGGAAAAGTTAAAAACAGATTTTTAAAATAACTGTGTTGACTGGTTCATGCACCCTGGACATGATTCTTTCACTGATGGAATGATTTCTCAGCAGACCCCTGTTTTCCCATCTTCCCCTTTTAATGTGTGCATGTGCAAGCAAGCAGGCTAGGGACATCCAAGTAACAGAAGCTCTGTGCTTCCTATGGATTAGCTAATTGGTCCTGGGCAAATTGCTTCTCACTGTGCCTCAGTGTTCCTCAATCCATAAAATGAGAACAGTGTCCTTGAAACATAGAAATGGAGTATGGTGCATCCGTGTGTCACATGATTTGCCTTGTAATCTGTGTCTTTCCTTTCTGCACTTGTCCTCTGCAGCTATCTTTAGCTATCATCTTTGATATAGAACAAGAAGAATGTTTCTTAGTGTATCATACCTTGTCAGGCTGAGGAGAGAAAGGTGGCTGTTTTCCACTAACATCTGAGGGTAAATACTTAACTATGTAACCCAGTAGAAAACTAGACATTATTCATACGAATTGGGACTCTTTTAAATCCAATTAATTTTAGGGGGGACAGTTTATGCTGTGCTTTATTACTTAATGTATTTATAGGCCTGCATTTCATCTAAGTAAATGCTAGTCAAGATGTGTAATAAAAATAATTTTTAAAAAAGACAATGTAAAAATATCAGGCTTTTTGAAAAGAGCCATCATACTTAATAGGTAATACAAATTTAAAAGACACACCAGCCCCTAGGCAGAGTTCTACCTTTCTAAGTGCACAGAAGTCAATGAGATTAAAAGGTTGTTTCGGACTGCACTGTTAGTGTAGTTAGGTCCTCCTAAAATGTATGGAATTGCAGCCTTTATAAAAGTATAACAAAGATGAAGCCTGCCTTAATTTATCCAGGAGACAATTACATGGGGCTGAGGTAGCCATGGAGAGTGCTGCAGAGGAGTGGGCATTTGCAGGGATTGGAACAACCAAACCAAGAAATAATGATGCCCAGAGAGCAACTGCCACACAGGCCTAACTTTTCCACTGAAATCAATGAAATTTTGCACCCCATCCTAAAAAGAGTTACACTGTTCCCAGCTCATTGACTCAATTGAACTTAGAAGGGCATAACTCTGTTTAGGACTGCACTGTTGAATGTATTTAGCTGGGTTGTGCCTGGAAAAGATTGTCATTTCTTAGCAGTTATGATAACTATCCAGAGAACTGTATGACCATTTCTGCATACCAGCAGGGCCTAAGATTTGAGTTCCTCAAGCAATAGTTCCATAATATATGTCACAACTAATTTTGGAAACTTGGGGAAGTTTCAAAAGCAGTTTGTGAAATTCTTTAGAGAACTGCTATTCCAAGTAGTGTGGTAAGACAAATCTTATGAAAGCTCTTAGATGTTCATAAAGTAGCTCTCTGGATTGTGGCCTATATGTCCATTAGCTGTACATCCAAGTCCAGTTGTTATAAATCCATGCATAGTTCTAAGTATCAGATTCTGAAATCAAGAAGGGATGGAGGCATTTTTGGACATTTGCTTCCCTTGTGCACACTGGCATTGACATGTGTCTGTCCAGACACTATTAGTATAAATGTAAATAGTTTTTCGCTCCATATATTAAACTAGTTTGGCCACATTCAGCATAGTTTCTGCTATATCTTGAAATAAATGTTATGATCCACTCATATCTTTCTTAACTGCTAGCAGCAAACCTAGAGTGGTCTTGAAAGCACAACTTCTCTCATCCTCCTTCCACCCTTCAGTGGTCTGGGAAATTGTGGGACTTCCTCATTACTGAAAAGATCATATACCAAATGAAAGTTAATGTGGACAGAGCTACACCTGAGGCATGGTGCCAGATGTGGGCATCATTTGACAGTTACTACTGAGGCCCTTGGCCATGGAAGGGCCTGCCATTTTGTAGGAGCACGTTGTCTTTCTTTGGGTGGCGCTAGTGGTGGCATTGTGCACCTGTGGAAGGACTGGGTCTAACTACTCTTAGTTGCTCCCTTGAGATTGATAGCAGACTTGTAGCCACTGCCATGAATCACCCCAGTTCTGCTGATAACGATGCCTCAGATAAAGAAGGATCCCTTGTGGGTCCCAGAATACCCATGGTACAGGCCCTTCTGAATGTTTTGCTGGCAGAACCTGTGGTCCTTCCAGCAACCAGGCCTGGTCCTCCTACCTAGATATTCAATTGACCAGGAACCTCCTGAGGAGGCCTATACCCCACTGGCACCTCCAGCTGACCTGGAATCACTACAGATGCCCGGCCAGGACCCTGCTCCCTCAGAATCTAACCCAGACCACTGGGAATAAAGGCAGAAGAGGACCAGTGAACAGTACTGTTGCCAGCCTCCAGGTAGGACCTGGAGATTTCAAAGAATTACAATTTATGTCCAGGCCTCAGAGATTAGTTCCTCTGGAGAAAATGGCTGCTTTGGAGGATGGACTCTATGGCATTATGCACTGCTAAAGTTTATCCCCAAACCCCATTCTCCCCAGGCTCCATCCCTAAATCTCCAGGCATTTCCCAACCCAGTAGGGTTGCCAGCCCCCAGGTCAGGTGGTGTACCCCCACTTCTGGGGGCTTCAGTCCACCCCGACCAGCTGGCCAGTGGGGGAAGCCCCACCCAAGAGAAACCACCCACCCAGTCACCCCTCTCCCTCCTCTTCTGCCTGATTTAAAGGGCTTCAGCTGATCGGCGGGGACCACATGGCCTACCGACCAGCTGGAAGGCCTTTTAAATCTAGCAGGAGGGAGGGAGAGGGGCAGTTGTGCGTTGTGTTCCCGCAAAAAGACCCTTTAAAGATCTTTTCATTGCATTGAATGAGTACAAATCCCCCGGGCCAGATGATATGCACCCAAGAGAGCTCAAAGGACAGGAGATGTGCCACAAGACTGAAGAAGGGCAGATGTTATCCCTGTAATGTATTCTTAGCTGCCATGAGTACATTAGGATGTATGGGAAACCTCCCATAGGGAAGCAATGTTAAGCTTCGTCTTGGACAGAGGATTCTAGTCCAAGACTCACGACCCAATCACATTCAAGCAAGCTGCAAGCGGGAACGTTTGTGATTGGTCCTTATGCGCTCAACCTGATAGGTTGTTATGTGTATAGTGGGAGTGGCTATGTTAGCCGGGAATGTTTAAATACCGGGCAGTTTCAATGGGCAAACTGTTCGGGCTATCAGATGTTGTACCGTGTCGAAGAAGTGAAGAAAGAGCTGAATAAACTTGAGTCTTTTACTGAAATCACTCTCCGACTCATTGTTAAGCGCCGGACTTAACAATTGGCGACGAGGATGGGATGCTAGTGCGGGTAGGCAGCCCCGCTACATCCAGACCCACGACGGACAACGAAGAGCAGCAGCTCGCCGTGGCCAGTCAGCAACGGGCACCACCAGAGCCGGTGGCAGCGATTGCAACGATGGCCAATAGCCCGAAGTTCGAGGCCTTCGAACCAGCGACCGAGGACTGGGACTCCTACCTGTCAAGGTTCGGGTTCCACCTCGAAGCCTCCGACATCACGACGGAGGAGAAGAAGCGGGCGACGCTCCTGAGCTCTTGCGGAAAGAGCGTGTTCGACATCGCCCGGTCCCTGGTGGCACCAGCGGACATCTCGACCGTCTCGTACAAGGACCTGACCGAGAAGCTGCAGGCACATTTCTCCCCGAAGCCATCGGAGATTGCGTGCCGGCATGCCTTCTACAAGAGGGGTCAGGCGGCCAGCGAGTCGGTGGCGGAGTTTGTGGCTGCCCTACGAAAGGCGGCAAGGCCCTGCAACTTCGCGAATGTGGAAGAGGCCCTCCGAGACCGGCTCGTGTGCGGTATGAGGGACGACCGGCTGCAGCAGAGCCTGTTCGCTAGAAAGGAGCTGACCTGGGCAACGGCCTACGACGAGGCCATCGCCGCGGAAGCAGCCGACAAATCGACCCGAGAGGTGCGTCAGCGTTTGGCAGCGACGGAGCTGCGCGTTCACCACCAGGGGGCCGACAGTGACAGCGAGGGTAAGCTGAGTGACGTCTGCATCGTCAAAAAGAAGGCAGACCAGCGGACCCCAGTGAAGACTTCGACCAGCCCAGCCTGCGCAGGCTGGGGCGGGAAGC
>NW_015174282.1:0-4526 GCF_001447785.1 Gekko japonicus | reverse complement strand
AAAAACTGAACCTTAACACTAAAATTCAGAACCTAACAAAGGTTAGTAAAATGTGAAAAAGAGGGCCAATATTAAAAACTAAATGGAGAAAATATTTAGAAAAAGATACATGTATTTATTAATTACAAATTTTAAAACATATATAAGGGCCCATTCACATCAAATATATAAATAACATGGCAATACACACGGCCTTAAAAACATGACCTAATATGTTTCGGCCTGCATAGGCCTTCCTCAGAGGTCAGACAATTGAGTGGCAAGATGGCTATATAAATATAATACAATCATGTAGACACAATCAGAATGGATACAAAATATAAATTCAATATGGACCAGAAAACAAGTTGTTCCGGAATAAAACCACCAGGCACACAATAAATATGCAAATGAGATATTTAAAAGTGTAATCACTTGCCCAATGGCTCTAAAGTATAGACTTTAGGTCCAAGAATTGCCTTCTTTGATTGTGTTGCCACAGTATTCTCAACAAAAAAGCAGTCAGTCAGTCACAAGTTCTCTCAGAGCTGTTCTCTCAAGAGCAGTCCTCAAATGAGCTCTCTCAGCCCCACCTACCTCACAGAGTATCTGTTGTGGGGAGGGGAGGGTGTAATGTATTCTTAGCTGCCTTGAGTACATTAGGATGTATGGGAAACCTCCCATAGGGAAGCAATGTTAAGCTTCGTCTTGGACAGAGCATCCTAGTCCAAGACTCACGACCCAATCACATTCAAGCAAGCTGCAAGCGGGAACGTTTGTGATTGGTCCTTATGCGCTCAACCTGATAGGTTGTTATGTGTATAGTGGGAGTGGCTATGTTAGCCGGGAATGTTTAAATACCGGGCAGTTTCAATGGGCAAACTGTTCGGGCTATCAGATGTTGTACCGTGTCGAAGAAGTGAAGAAAGAGCTGAATAAACTTGAGTCTTTTACTGAAATCACTCTCCGACTCATTGTTAAGCGCCGGACTTAACAATCCCAATTTTCAAAAAAAGACAGGAGACATGACCCAGGAAACTACAGGCCAGTCAGTCTGACCTCTGTCCCAGGGAGGATGCTGGAGCAGATTTTAAAGGGATCAATCTGCAAGTATCTAAAGGACAACTTGGTGATCCTGGGAAGTCAGCACAGATTTGTCCCCAACAAGTCCTGCCAGACCAGTCTCATTTCCTTCTTTGATCGAGTGACAAGCTTACTGTATCAAGGGAATGCTGTTGATGTTGTCTACTTGGATTTCAACAAAGCTTTTGACAGGGTTTTGCATAATGTTCTGATGAGTAAACCAGAGGATTGTGGACTGGACTCTAGGATAGTTAGGTGGATAGGGAACTGGTTGGAGAACCACACTCAAAGAGAAGTTGTCAATGGCATTTCCTCTGAATGGTGGGAGGAGTCCAGTGGGTTGCCACAGGGCTCGGGTTTGGGCCCAGTGGCTGGACAAGCTCTTGTCAGGGATGCTCTAGGCTGATCCTGCATTGAGCGGGGGGCTGGACTAGATGGCCTGTATGGCTCCTCCCAACTCTGTGATTCTATTATTCTAGGGCCTTTTTGAGAGTGGGGTCGGGGCTGCAGTGCATGGGATGATTTTTCCAGCCCCGCACGCCACGGCCCCCACCCTGCTCACAAAAAGACCCTTTAAAGGGCCTTTCTGCAATCTGAGCATATGGCCCATATCTGCCCCTCTCCCTCCCTCCAGCTAGATTTAAAGGGCCCTTCAGCTGGTCGGTGGACCACATGATCTCTGCCGATCAGGCGGGAGGGTTCATTCAGATGGGCAGCTAATCCCACCATTATGCCAGCTCAAATGTGATTTCGATCTTTTTAATCCGTCCTCGCATGACTGGATCTCCCCCGGGGGAATTGCCTTACTGCGCGCTGCTTCCACTGCTTCCGCTGTGGATTGTCTAGACGGCGTCCACTGAAGGAGGATCTAAAGAGCTGTCTGAAAGGACCCTAAGAAACTCTCGTTATCCTGAAACATAAAAACTAAAATCTGTGCATGTACTGATTTTACCTCAGAGTTATTTATTCAAATTACATCAGACATTTTACCCCTGATTTTACCTGACCTTTTCCCTCTATTTTAAATAAAATATTTTGTTATTTCTGAATTTCAAAACACCTTGAGTGAGTGCCATTTAAGTTGTTTAAGTTAAAGGGTGCTCCCGAACTTTTGCTCAGGTTCCTGGGCTGAGCCAACAGCCAAAAATATTGTACTGTGACAGGGTGGGACAGCCAGAGCTCTTCAGCAAAGAAGAAAACACGTTACTAGGGCAGCTTAGTCAGTAAAGGAAAACAGAAAGGGAGGAAAGTGGATGGGACCATCATAGCAGGGATCCCAGCCTCCTACATAAGCCTGCAGATGGAGAGGCACCCTGGCTCAACAGCTCCCAACAACTCCTGGTGCCTAGCCAAGAAAGAGCTGTTCCTTCTGCTCTGGCTGTTATCACTGTGTTTTGTATGGGGAGAGCACAGCCCCCAGCTCCTACCTCATCTTGAGGAACCTGCTTCACCTTTGCTATGTCTGTGCAGGCTCTATCTGCTGCGCACAAGGCTTCTGATCCCTCTCTGTTTCCCTGTGATGAAGACCATTTCCCCACTGCCAGCCATGGGACAGTTGGCCTGTATTGTCAGCCAGAACATGGCAGCCAACTAGAAGGCCTTATATGTAGACTGCAAGATGTTTTTTACTTTAGTTATCGGAAATTTCCCATTTCAGTTTCATATTTCTTGATTTCTCTTAATTATCTTTCCCCGTCCTCTGATCTCCTTATATCAGTCATTCACTTCATATCCCTACCTACATTCATCTGTGTTACGTATTCAAATATTTATATTCACATTCTCCACAAAAGTATCTTATAGAGATGTTGTTTTGAGATCCCATGATGTAGCTGCTAGAAATAATTGACCTGTCTGTCAATCTACTTATAAGAACATAAGAGAAGCCAATGTTGGATCAGGGCAATGGCCCATCCAACACTCTGTCACACAGTGGCCAAAAATACCAGGTGCTATCAGGAGGTCCAGCAGTGGAGCCAGGACACTAGAAGGCCTCCCACTGTTGCTCCCCCAAGCACCAAGAATACAGTGCATCACTTGCCCCAGACTGAGAGTTCCTATCTATACCTTATGGCTAATAGCCACTGATGGACTTCTGCTCCATATGCTTATCTAATTCCCTCTTGAAGCTGTCCATGCTTGTAGCTTCCACCACCTCCTGTGGCAGTGAATTCCATGTGTTAATCGCTTTTGGGGTGAAAAAGTACTTCCTGTTCTAACCCGACTACTCAACAATTTCATTGAGTGCCCACGAGTTCTTGTATTGTGAGAAAGGGAGAAAAGTACTTCTTTCTCTACCTGCTCTATCCCATGCATAATCTTATAAACCTCGATCATGTCACCCCTCAACCGTCGTTTCTTCAAGCTAAAGAGCCTCAAGCATTTTAACCTTTCTTCATAGGGAAAGTGTTCAAATCCTTTTATCACTCTAGTTGCCCTTTTCTGCACTTTTTCCAATGCTATAATATCTTTTTTGAGGTGTGGTGACCAGAACTGTACACAGTACTCCAAATGAGGTCACACCATTGATTTATACAGGGGCATTATGATGCTGGCTGATTTGTTTTCAATTCCCTTCCTAATAATCCCCAGCATAGCGTTGGCCTTTTTTATTGCTATTGCACACTGTCTAGACATTTTCATTGAGTTATCTACTACGACTCCAAGATCTCTCTTTTGGTCAGTCTCTGCTAGTTCGGACCCTATCAATGTGTATTTATATTTAGGATTTTTGGCTCCAATGTGCATCACTTTGCACTTGGCCACATTGAACCCCATTTGCCACACTGACGTTCACTCGCCCATCCTCGACAGTTCCCTTTGGAGTACCTCACAATCCTCCCTGGTTCTCACCACCCTGAACAACTTGGTGCCATATGCAAATTTAGCCACCTCATTGATTACTCCCAACTCCAAATAATTAATAAAGAAGTTAAAAAGCATCGAACCGAGTACTGATCCCTGTGGTACCCCACTGCTTACCACCCTCCACTGAGAAAATTTCCCATTTATACTCACTCTCTGTTTCCTATTAATTGGCCACTTTTTGATCCACAAAAGGACTTGTCCTTTTAGCCCGTGACTATTGAGCTTATGTAGGAGCCTTTGATGAGGAACTTTATCAAAAGCTTTCTGGAAGTCAAGATTAACAACATCTATTGGGTCCCCCTTGTCCACATGTTTGTTCACTCCCTCAAAAAACGCTAACAGGTTAGTGAGACAAGATCTTCCCTTACAGAACCCATGCTGAGTCTGCCTCAATACCTACATACCTTACCTACGTACAACATTTTTAAAAATCCTGTCATTATTTTAAGGGCTCAGAGAGGCATACAGGATTCCCCCCCCCCTCAGCAACCCTGTGAGGGAGGTGAGACTGGCTGAAGGTCTCTCTAAACCAGATAACTTGAGGCTTAAATTGGCTTGATGTCACCTTCACAGAATCATATAATGTTAGAGTTGGA
>NW_015174281.1:1368195-1380896 GCF_001447785.1 Gekko japonicus | reverse complement strand
CTCCCCGGCCCCGCTGGAGCCAAAACCACAGCATCTTCCCTTTTCTAAGCCATAAAATATTCTGAGTTGAGAACGTGGAAAATGCGATATTGCAGCAAGGCAGTGCAAGCTTATGAGTCAGCAGCTCCATCCACCTGCCATCTTACAACAATGCAAAAGTACAATCTAAATAAATCAACAACCCAAACAAGGTACCAACACAGCAGCCCACTTTGATCTAAGGTATATCTCAGCCAATCCTGGAGTTCAGTGGTGGGTTCATCCAAAACCACTGGCTAAGGGGACCAAAGTTTAAAGAGCTCTTTGGCTCCTGCTTCTGGTTACACCTAAGTTTTATATGTGTAAGGTGAAGCTGCCTTATACTGAATCATGCCACTGGTCCATCTAGGTCTGTATTCACTGCTCAGATTGGCAGCGGCTGTCCACGGTCTTATGTAGTGGTCTTCCAGATCACCTATATTGTCTGGTCCTTTTTAACTGGAGATGCTGAGGCATGAACCTGGGACCTTCTGCATGCAAAACAGGGGTTCTTCCATGGAACTGCAGCCCCTCCTTTACTGTATCTCTGCAAGGGGCTTCTGGCTTTCCTCCTCCATGTCCCAGATGAGACTTTGACCAGGTTGTTTGACCTTTGGCTGTGCTATGAGCCTGGCCTTGATAGGAACAGTAGTGGAAGGTCTACAGCTCAGACTTCCTGGTCAGGAACTGTTTTCATTTTGGGGTGGAAGGTCTACCTGTGGCCTTGCCCTCTTCTCTAATGGTGGCACAATGGGGTGCCTTTTACACATGGCAGTGTGTCTGCTAAGAGTACTTTTGCATCATGTTGTGGTTGCAGCCATAGCCCAAAGCAAGTCAACTTGGGACCTACTTTCTTTAAAGTGCTGGTGTTCTTGCAGGATCAGATCAAGCCCCCACCCACTAAACTTGTTTGCAAGTCTTTGGTCAAGTGCCGAAGGGCCAGTGGCCATTCCTCCACCCCTGTATTCTATCTTCCTCCAGCCTCTGAAATGACAGCCTCCAGCTTATAACTACACTGTAGCCAGGAGGAGGAGGAAGAAGAGTTGGATTTATACCCCCACCCTTCACTCAGAGTCTCAGAGCAGCTTAGTCTCTTTCCCAGCTTAGTCTTTTTCCCTTCCCCTCCCCACAATTGACACCCTGTGAGGTAGGTGGGGCCAAGAAAGATCTGATAGAAACTGCTCTTAAGAGAACAGCTCTGAGAGAACTGTGGCTGACCCAAGGTCACCCAGCAGGTTGCATGTGGAGGAGTGGGGAATCAAACCTGGTTCTCCAGATTAGAGTCTGCCGCTCTTAAACACTGCACCAAACTGGCTCACCTACCAATGACAGCATCCACCTGCCTCCATTAAGACTCCAGGTCAGCACCCAGGATCCCAAGCCAAGGTCCTTCCGTCACTACCTCTGGCCACTGCACCATTACTACAGGATTTTGCCTCGAGACAGCTGTGGCTCCACTACCTGTCGTTCTCTCCCCCAGAACAATCATCACCCTTGTCTCTAGGAAGGCCTGGTTCATTCCGGCTGCCCTGCTCACCAGCTCTTTTCCCTTGTCAACCAGCTGTGTCCTTCTTCCAGTTTTCCCTCACTTGCTATCTGGCTCTTTTGGCCTACTCTGGAGCAGGGCTTTCCTCTGTAGGAGTCCTCTACTTCACAGGCCTTTCCTCTGTAGGAGTCCTCTACTTCACAGGCCTTTCCTCTTGAGGCCTCCACTGGGGCTTTTCTACATTGCATTGCAAGTGAGGCTGCCCTGGGGTACAACAGTGACCCATCAGGAGAAGTCCTACCTCACCATGGCTCCACTACCTGTCGTTCTCTCCCCCAGAACAATCATCACCCTTGTCTCTAGGAAGGCCTGGTTCATTCCGGCTGCCCTGCTCACCAGCTCTTTTCCCTTGTCAACCAGCTGTGTCCTTCTTCCAGTTTTCCCTCACTTGCTATCTGGCTCTTTTGGCCTACTCTGGAGCAGGGCTTTCCTCTGTAGGAGTCCTCTACTTCACAGGCCTTTCCTCTGTAGGAGTCCTCTACTTCACAGGCCTTTCCTCTTGAGGCCTCCACTGGGGCTTTTCTACATTGCATTGCAAGTGAGGCTGCCCTGGGGTACAACAGTGACCCATCAGGAGAAGTCCTACCTCACCATGGTGTATGTGCAGGATACTGATTGGGCCCACTGTATGTGTATTTTGGTGGTGGAAGATGCTGAGGATTGAGCCTGGATTGAACCTCCAGATATGATTGAAGAAATGTGCATGCATACAAAAGCTTATACCCAGAATTTAACTTTGTTGGTCTTAAAGGTGCCACTAGATTCAGACTTTGTTCTGTTGCGAAGCTTTTGTTTAAGTAAGAGCAACATAAGTACACCTCAACATAAGAGAAGCCAATGTTGGATCAGGCCAATGGCCCATCCATCCAGTCCAACATAAAAGACTTAGAACAAATGAGACAATATACCAGACTACTGTGACAATATGGTGGTGGACAAAAGTGTCATCAAGTCACAGCTGACTTAGGGCAACTCTGTAGAGTTTTCAAGGCAAGAGACATTCAGAGGTGGTTTGCCATTGCCTGCCTCCATGTCACACCCCTGGCATTCCTTGGAGGTCTCCCATCCAAATACAAACCAGGGCTGACCCTGCTTAGCTTCCAAGATCTGACAAGATTGGGCTAGCCTGGGCTATCCAGGTCAGGGGTACTGTGAGAATATAACTAGTGTAAAACTAATCCATTTTGTAGATCAACTGCTATTTTCATTGGATCACTGGCTTCCTGTTGAAATCTTGAGACATAAATGATCAGTGCTTTGCAATGTATGCTATGCCATGACAAAACCGAATCTTCTGATCTCTCTTTGTAACAATACCCTCTAACCCCCCTTCTGTTGTTTATACTATTGAGTATAAATATATCTGTCAAATGAACATAATGCTTCAGACACCTAAGTGAGCACTGCCTGACAAAAGCTGATACTGGAATAAAGTTTGATTCAGGTGGGGTAGCCGTGTTGATCCGAAGCAGCAGAACAAAGTTTGAGTGCAGTGGCACCTTTAAGACCAAGAAAGTTTAATTCTGGGTATGAGCTTTCATGTGCATATACACCTCTCCAGATGCATTGAAACAAGACTTCCACAACCATTACATAGATGTGGGGGGTTGGTTGCCAATAAGGGTTATTTAGAGTCAGGATTGCATAAGTAACTGAGCAATAAGGATAGCTAAGATTGGATTAAAGCAGTTGGTAAGATCTGTGAGCTGCAGTGGCTCAAGTGGTTAAGACACTGAACTGCAGGCTGTGGAAGGTTAGTAGTTCAGCGGTTCAAGACCCGGGTGCCGCAAGACAGGGTGAGCTCCTGTCTCTAGTTCCAGCTCCTGCCAACCTAGCAGTTCGGAAGCAAGACATTGCAAGTAGATAAATAGGTACCACTTCGGTGGGAAGGTAACAGCGTTCCGTGCGCCTTGGTGTTTAGTCATGCCGGCCACATGACCACGGAAACGTCTTCGGACAGCGCTGGCTCTTCGGCTTTGAAACGGAGATGAGCACCGCAACCCTAGGGTCGGATTCGACTGGCTTTCGAGCAAGGGAACCTTTACCTTTACCTTTACGATCTGTGAGCAGCAGCAAATTAGTATACACATAATAAAAGAGTTAACAAACAGATGTGAGAACTAAGTTTGAGTCCAGTGGCTCCTTTAAGACCAATAAAGTTTAATTCTGGGTATAAGCGAGAACGGAGTGACTTAGCATGTGCTAAGAACTTGATATCTCTGTTCAAAGTCCTGGGGGTTCTCACAATCTGCTTCTGAAATTCCTTTGCAATAAAACAGCAAACAGGTCAAGCCCTGTGCCAAAGGATAAATGGACACAAACCTGACATCAAGAATCATAAAACTGAGAAACCTGTAGGAGAACATATCAACCTCCCAGAGCACTCAGTGCGGAACCTCAAAGTAGCTGTTTTATTGCATTTAAACTTGATACATCCAATGATGCAAAAATTACAGTAGAAACAGACAACAGACAGCACACAGTAGTATTGCAATGCAACTGAACCTCAACCCCTCAATGAATCTCAGTGTAACACTCCTTATTTGTCCTACACAATATAGGGCACAAACTATATAGATGATATATAAATTATTAAACAGCATTGTGTGTAGTATAGCCAGGAGATCCTAAGACTTTCTGGCAGCCTGAAGTCTTGTAGTTTCATGCACCACTAGGTGGCGAGCTAGACTTATTTTTGGGGCTAAGAGGGCTCTGAAGGTGTATATATAATGCCGCTGGGGTTCTTTCAACGCACTGCAGTTTGTCCGAATGATTTCTATAAATTAACGACGTGTTATGTGAAAGAGTGCTTTGTTTCTCCGAGAAAAAGCTCATGCCTCGTCCCCCTCTTACAGCGCTACCCTTTTCACCAACTCCACCCCGCCGCTCTGTCTCTTGCCTCCCTAGTAAGGACCTGAAACGCGTCACGTGGGAAAGGGACAAAGAGGAGCGACGGCGAAGTGCCGTCACATGGTCGGGCTTTCTTCCTCTGTATTCCTGTACGGGCGGGAGCTGTGAAACAAACAAAACAGCGCAGGAAAGGTTTGCTCTTGAGGTTGACGGTGTTCGCAATTGAGGCGACGCGGGCGGTTCTGGGAGCCGCTTTTGCCATGGCGACTTACGTGAGCGAGCTGGAGGTGGCCAAGAAGAACCTGAGCGAAGCGCTGGGCGAGAACGTGAAGCAGTGAGTGATGCCCGGGCCCCCTCTCCCTCTTCCCCTACCCGTCGGACTCGGGGGAGGGGGGCGGAGAGAAAAAGCTCGCTAGGCCTCTCTTGAGCCTCGGTCTTGATTTTTGCCATGCGCCGGAACGCCGCTCCCGAGGCCTCCCCTTTCCCCAAGCTCACGCTGGTTCTCATCTGGCAAAAATCGAAGCACATCAAGACCGAAACGTTGGTTGTATTTCTTTTATGTGTGACTCGAGCCAGGGCATCAGAGGGAGGGAGGGTAGCAGTACAGAGATGCCAGCCTCCAGGTGGGACCTGGGGATCCCCCGGAATTACAGCTCATCTCCAGAGTCCAGTGTTCCCTCTAAGCTGAGTTAGTGTGAGCTAGCTCACAGTTTTTTAGCCTCCAGCTCAAACATTTTTGCCTTAGCTCAGGAAGGATGGCTCCAGGGCAGACTAATTTATGCAGTAGCCAAATCATGAGCTCACAACTTTAATGCCAGTAGCTCACAAAGTAGAATTTTTGCTCACAAGACTACAGCTTAGAGGGAACATTGCTCCAGACTGCACAGATCAATTTCCCTGGAGAAAATGGATGCATTGGAGGGTGGACTCCAGGGCTCTAGTCGGGGGGGGGGAGCTCTCAGGTACGGAGCTCCGGAAGAGAACTTCTAGGGGGCGGGGCGGTCACGTGGTGAATCCCCGCCCCCTTCTTTACCCCGCCCTCTGCTTCGATCCTCATTCCGTTTGGGAATGAGGATGAAGCAGGAGGGTAAGTAGCCGGGCCTTCTGACACACTTCCGGTGATGTCAGGGGGTGTGGCCTTCTGTCACTTCTGGTGATGTCAGGGGGCGTGGCATATGCAAATAAGTTATGCTAATGAGTTATGCTAATGAGCTCCGGCAGCTCTTTTTCTACAACAAGACCCCTGGTGGACTCTATGGCATTGTACCCCGCTGGGGTCCCTGTCCTCCCCAGGCTCCATCCCCAAATCTCCAGGAGTTTCCCAGCCTGGAGCTGGAACCCCTACCCCCACCATCCCTAGCAACCCTGACAGAGATGCACGTATATACGGGTACATATACATTTCAGTACACATGTATACATGCTGAATGAACACTCCCCTTCCTCCATCTGATGCCATGGCTCTAGTCATGCACAGACACACACATATAAATATATTAATTTAATCTCTCCCTCTCCACCCCACCCCGTATAATAGGATTGCAGAGTACATCACGTGTACAGAGTTTTGCCAGTGTGTCCACCACTTTCAGTTCATTGACTGGTGTAACCCTGCATAAGTTGGACTAGAACTTGCTGTTGATTTCATCGGACTTGGACTGACGTAACTGCGTAATATTGTACAGTGACAAAGATGACACACTCCCAATTTTAAGAGTATGAATTCTGGGTAAAACTATGTTTTGTTTATTAAATTCTACAAAACAAGCATTGGCTACCAAAACTGAAAATAAGCCTTTTCTAGAAAACAGAAAGTGGCCAACTTTAAACTCTCGTATAGTAGAGGGAAAATGTATGAACTAGACTTACTACAGTGTTAAAATATTTTACTTATATTACGAGTTGCCACTGCGATCTTTCCCCTTGAAATGCATGCCTATCTTGGCTTCCTCTGGCAGCTTTAAAGGGCTGGGATGGACATTCTGGAGAAAGATTACTGTGGTTATAGTACAGTGTTTGTTGTATGGAGAATATGGAAAAGGGAGTGAGAACAAGCAGGCACAGGTGAGTAGGTGGTGTGAAGGAGGGAAAGTTAGGAACAGGTGAGAGGCACGTCAATAGGCGTGGCCTGCATTATTAGCTTTAAGTGGCTTAAGAGTTGTGATCTTATGTCTCCCACCCTGGGAACTATCATTTTGTGAAGGAGCTCGCAACATATGTCTCAGTCTGTCAACCAGTCCTTGAGTTCAGTCATGTGGTCGGTCCATCAGCATCTTGTCAGTGGCTGATACCTTCTGAATTGACTGACTGCAAAGTGTTCATTCGGTATTTATTATTTATTTACTTACTTAATTTATACCCCACCTTTTTCCTCAATGGAGACCCAAAGTGGCTTACTTTATCCTCACAACAACCCTGTGAAGAAGATTAGGTTGAGAGTGTATGACTGGCCCAAACTCATCCAGAAAGCTCCCAAGTCCCAGCCAGGATTTGTACCTGGGTATCCCAGATCCCCAATCTGACATTCTACCCACTATGCAACAGCAGCTCTGCTCAGTTATCTCATAAACATAAGGATTTCTAAATACTAAGGAAGGTTTATTTCCAGTAAACAAAACAAAGATTCAAGTAGGTTTGTCAATAATCAGAGTTTTGTAGAGTTTGAAAGCAGTGCCAGTCCCGGTCACACAGGCCGGATATCACGGGGCGGAGGCGTGGCAAATTGCCCCAGCGCAGTTTGATCTGCGATTATATGATCAGACGCGCCGGCGGCACACCACGGGTCCTTCCCTCAGCGTTGGTGCATAAATGAGGGGCCAGAGGGGAAAGCCGCACGCCAGCGCGATCACACTGCAGGCATCCGGAGGCAGCCCGTGGCAAACCGTTTGGAGGTACTACTTTTTTATTGCGTGTTTTCGGCGGTAAGCCACGAGTTGCCCACAGGTGCGCTCCACTTCCCAGATGTTGGGGTGTGATCGCCCACGGATAATCCGCCCACCACCCGTGGCTGTCCCACAGCAAATTCGCCGTCTGAACGGGGCCTAAGTTGATTTGAAAATGCTGACATCTTCCCTATTTTGAACCTTTTATGTGGAATCAGAGTAGAAATGTAATTCTAAGAATAAAGACCTGGCCTCCCCCTCTTCTTTTTAAGATTCGATTCCTGGTTATCATCTTAGGTGTAACATCCACAAATTACAGATGGTAACATACAGAGAACAGGAGTTCCCCCTGCTGGCAGTTCAGCCACATCAGCTGCATAATTGCTGCTGCTATGAACAGAAGGTTGTCATTAAACACTAGGATTCTAAATTTCGTAAAGACAGAATGGTGAAGGTATCCTCTGATCCTGTCAGATTTATAATTCATCCTCAAATAGCCAATGAAAAAGTGACCCATTACTGCATGCTGGAATAGCTCAATTTTAGAGGCACTGGGTTGGGTCTCACACACTTGTGACCACAGCAGTGTTTGTGGAATGGAACTTCCTGCTTCCGGGGGAAGAGACCCTTTGTGAATAGTATGGAGGGGGTATGCAGTGGGAAGGGGGATAGGCAAAAATCTCAGACAAGCAGAAGTCCCATTTGTACAAACAAAACACATGAGGTCCAACAAATTATTTGCAAAATGTCTTGCAAGGTTAAAATAAGGATGATGGCGAGAGAAGGAAGACAGGGTCCCTGTGTGTTTTAATAGTAAAGAGGGATTTTTGCAACTGACTCCCCCCCTCACATCTTGTAAGCTAAGCTTAAGAAATCCCCTGACTTACACAGTAGTAAATGAACCTTCTCGTTTGCACCTGAATATCCACATTTAAATTATATGAAGTCAAACTGGTCATGGGAATTATGGTCTAGTCGTATCAGATGGACAATGGAACAAGTTAGCAATAGAAGCCATAGGAACTTTTTTCCTGAAACTATTTGTGAAAATATCATTTCTAAGGATGGAGCAGAAGTATGGGGACAAGCAATTGAAAGATGGGCTTTGGTATAGATTGGGGACAGACAGACTTCAGGCTTGCAGGATCATTTCTTTTTAAAACTAGAGCATGGAGTTTGCCAGTGCCCAAATGGTAGCTCACTTAGAGCTGGTTGCAGCTAAATGTTACAGTCCATGATCCCCGAACTATGGTCACTTGCCAGTACAACATGTCTCAGTTTCTAAAGATAAATGATCTAACATTAAAGCCTAAAAGTTACATTATGACTGGGAGAGCTACAGGAAGCATCTGACCATTACTAGAGAGGAGAGTCTACTTCTCCTACCCTGCCCCAAAGTGGTGGATGACTGGTAGGCAGGCCCTGGTGATGAACAGGCCACATGGCTGCTGCCTCTGTTTTTGGGACTTCTAGGAGCATGCACCTGCAAATCTCTGGTTATCCTTCCACATCACGTCATGTGCCCTGCTCTCTAGCACCAGGCTGTGTTCTTAGGCCCTCATTAGAATTTAAAAAGGTGTTAAGAAATGCTCCAAGTCGCAGGGGAGCCCAAGTACTCATCGTCAATCTGAAATCAATGCTCTCATTGAAGCCAGTGTCCTCCCTGGTCCTGGAGTAGACAATCCTTGCAGTTCCTCTTATTGTATTCTAGGAAATGACATGATGGGCCATTTAAGAGAAAAAGGATAGATTTTGATGGGAAGAACTTATCACTTATAGAATGTTGCTTATACTTTGTACAGATACTGGGCTAATTTAAAGCTGTGGTTTAAGCAAAAGATCAGCAAAGAAGAGTTTGACCTGGAAGCTCGAAGGCTCCTCACGCAAGACAATGGTAAGAAAAGACATCTCTGAGTTCTTTTGCCTGTGTTCCATATTCCCATCAATAAATGCACATAACTGAGATTGGGGATGACTGTGCTGTCAGCCAGATGTCAGTCTACAACTGCCCTCTCTAAAATGATTCAGCTGTGGCAGGTCATGGGAATGGGGAAAGTGAAATTACACCATGACTAATGAAGACTTTATTTAGTCCGTCCCCCAGTTTCAGAGATTTCTCTGGGCATTGCTGATACATTTCCAAGTGTATTTTTATAGCAGTTTGAAGGGCTTTTTAGAAGATGAAAGCTGAGATTCTCAGGATGCTGAAATATGTGTCCAGCATCCAATTCTTCATTTTCGCATAGAATAAAAATATACTGAACATAAGTTTATTGTACACAGCTGTAATGTCTTACAATGGTAATTCTTACATGAGTAAGTGTTATTACGCTACATGCTAACATACACAGCCCATGCTGTATGTGGTGCTGGTACAAACACTGAAATGATTGCAAGGCTACTTCCTATCATCTATATGAGTTACCTCAGCTTTGTTCCCTCTTCCCCTTCCTTTTGGCAGTCCATTCGCACAATGATTTCCTCTTGGCTATTCTCACTCGATGCCAGATCTTGGTTTCTGCACCTGGTAAGTCAACTATAATAATTCTCAAGCATCTGGACTCAAATATATAGCTGAGGTATGCTTATCTTAGGCATGGTTCTACTGGCAATGTTGTACTTTATGGGCTTTTATTTAAGTATTTGTATTCTGCTTTTCCCCCAGTGAAACCCAAAGTGGTGTACAACAACAACAAACACAACGTAGATAAACCAGGAAAAAAACCAACAACATGGCTTGAGTGGGTCAGGAATTAGTTGCTGGTTCATCCAGAGGTACTGGGTGGCTAAGGGTTTATGCCTCTGGCCATGTCCAAGCTTTCCAAGTACCTGTGAGTTTAGCTGTGAGTTCCTTTTACCCCATGCTCTAGTATCTTTATCAATGTCACTTAAATATGGTTAGATAAGAACATAAAAAGAGCCCTGTTGGATCAAACCAGTGGTCCATCTAGTCCAGCATCTTGTCTTCATCCAGTGACCAACCAGTTCCTCTGGCGGGCCAACAATGGGGCATAGAAGCCAAGACCTTCCCCTGATGTTATTTCCTGGCTCTGGGATTCAGAGGTTTAGTGTCTCTGAACGTGGAGGTTCCCCTCAGTCCCCATGGCTAGTAGCCACCGATAGGCCTATCTTTCATGCTGTATATTGTCTGGCCCCCAGAAACAGAGCTGCTTTTTCAGAGCAACTTTTTGCTACAGCCCGGAAGCTAATGTACTTCTAACCTTGGTGGGGATCTTGGGACTGCTGCTGGTAATCTGTAACATCAGAGGTAGTTTTGCCCTGGGAAAGTGAATTGGGGCAGATGGGAGAATAGAACAGGGAATCTGCACCTGGAATGAGCCATTTTCTGTGTTCAGACATGGATGGATGGAATTTATTATCAGTCTAAAGCACAGCAAGGTGGGGTGACTTCTCTCCCTGCCTGTTTTCTGTGTTTGGGATGGTGACAGAACGTCCCTCTTGGCCGGTGCTGCCTCTGTTGCCAAATACAGGAGACGGTTAAGAACTGGGCTAACCAGTATCAGTTTGTCAGAGGTATTTCTCACAACATAGAAAGTATACCCATTTTTCATGGGTGTACCTATGGCAAGAGCTGTGACACCAATTGTCTACAGGGTTCTCAGTAGGTCCTGCATGGACTTGATACTGGGTGTACCTATGGCAAGAGCTGTGACACCGTCTACAGGGTTCTCAGTATGTCCTGCATGGACTTGATGCCAAGGTAGTGCAAGTCTTCTGCAGCGGAGGGGTGGGCAGAACCTATAGCACAGCTATGCTGGTATTTTGGGATCGCCCCAGGAGCAAAGTCAGGAACACAATAATAGCAGAAGAAACAAAAGGCAATGTAACAGCAGTGCTAAGCACTCTCACACAGTTCCTTGAAACTAATTTACCGCCTACCATGTAGCTGACTAACACACTTCACATTTAGCAATGGAGGTGCTGATTAACACCCTGCAGTGGTAAGAATTAGAACACAGAAGTTACATCATCCAACCAAATGCACACACATTCCCTCAAGACAGTGTACTGCCAGGCTACTAGGAATAGCCCACTCATACCTCCTTCATCACAGGCGTATGTAGCCCAGTGGTTAGAAGGCTTGCCTGCAGAACCCATCACAGTAGGATTCCCAGGAGAGAAGGGTTAGTGTCGCATTATGGTTCAGCACAGACGACATCTGTAGAGCCGCACAGCAATATGTGTGTGTTCCGCAAGCAGTTTACAAGAGATGCACAGGGAAGGGAGGATGGAGACCAGTCCTGTTGATTCAAATTTAACAGTGCTAATCACATGTCGAAAATTTTATTTATTTAACGACCTACTTCACATATAGTCTGAGCTGGATCACACAGTTAAAAACAATGCACCCAGGACATTACATACACAGTCAGCAGTGCAAGAAATAGGATTACAAAATTAGAGTAGTGTTTTCAGGGGTGGAAAATGGACAGTAAAATTAGTAAAAGTCAGTTTTTTTCATCTTGGTCAGTAATTTGTTTTAAAAAATTGGTCAATAAAGTCAGCATTTCTTTGATTTTTGTGAATGCAGTTTGTGTTTTTCTGTTTTCATTACTGCATTTTTTGGAAACATGATGACTTCCCAGTGAGAAGGCAGATTGTTTTCAGTTTAGTTATGAAGTACTTTAAGGACTTTTGTTCCTAAGAATAAAAACGATTTGGTGAAATCTTCCACAAAGTATAAAAACATAATTAACCTCTTAAAACATGAGACAATGAAAGTAGAGGTGATGGATATTGTGGGATTCAGTATGGCACAGCTCATGCTAGAAGGAGTTGAGAAAGCAATGGAAGGACAAGGGGAAAAATGCTTGTGGATGCAGTGCAGAAAACTGTTGAGAAATGAAAGAATTTGTGAATAACTTTATTTATTTATTCAATTTATACCTTGCCCTCCCTGCCGGAGCGGGCTCAGGGCGGCTTACAACGAGATTAAATTTATAGGTAACAAATTATATACAATCTTAAAACAAATAATAAACCTTTACATTGTCATAAAGTGCTAGTAAGTGATCAGGTACTTATAAGAATGCTTAGAGAAGGCAGAACCAATACTAGTGTTGTAATCAGATGATCTATATTGGTTGTTGGCTCGTCTTGGTCTCTATATTTAGGCAACAGCACAGGCTGTTGGTGGTAAGCCAAGGACCAGGGCACTGTCACTTCTCAGTTATTTGGCGCGGCTCCTTAGTCAAAGGCCTGGTGGAAGAGCTCCATCTTGCAGGCCCTGCAGAAATGTAAAAGGTCCTGGGGGCCCTGATCTCTTCTGGGAGCTCATTCCACCAGTACGGAGCTACCACTGAGAAGGCCCTGGCCCTGGTTGTGGCCAGCCCGGCATCTTTAGGACCTGGGAGGCCAATCGATTTTGTGACCCTGAGCGCAGT
>NW_015174281.1:1350863-1367193 GCF_001447785.1 Gekko japonicus | reverse complement strand
GGTCCACTGTGACCCCGCCACGAAGATCAGATCGAGCGTGTGTCCGGCCCAGTGAGTGGGAGTCATTACATATTGGGAGAGTCCCAGCGCTACCACGGATGACAGTAGGTCCATCACCTGAGTGGAGGCCACATCGTCCGCATGGACATTGAAATCACGCCGGACAATCGGTCTAGGGTGTTCCAGTGCCCAGCCCAACACGGCCTCCACCAGGGATGGCAGGCTGCTGGCCGGTTCTTTTTTCATCAAAAAACCAAAGATAAAGTACAAGCAAAGACAAGTCTTACCTTACAGTAATTATGTTTTGTTGTTACCATTATTACTTTATGTTTGGTTTTTAATATGTTTTTGCTGTTCTGCTGTTTTATTATCTGCAGTGTGTGATTATTTTTAAAAGGGAATCTTTTTTTGCCTTAAATTTTGTACAATAATGAAAACATTGTCCTCTATTCTTAAAAAAAATCAATAAAAAGGTGTTCAATCCTTTTATCTGGGTCACATCTAACTATGGGGCTGGCTATGGGGATGGTGGAGGCCAGATAATAATCCTTTTTAATGAAGTCTTAGTTTTATATTTAAAAACGCTAGCTTATCAGTAGGCTGACATTAAATTGTTCAATAATTTGTCGGTTTTTTGTCAGTATTTGGTCAGGGTTGTTTTGGAATTTTGGTCAGTAAAATCAGTATTTTTGACCCTCTGACTAGTTTCCACCCCTGTGTTCTAAACAGTATACCCTGCCTAATAAAATAGTATAATACATAGAAACAAGCAATGGAACAAAACTGGATTACAAAATCAGAGAAACAGTGCAACACAGTAGGGTATAGGCACCAAACAAAGCAATACAAATTGCTTAAGAGTTCACAGATGTTAACAGCGGCCCTGATCCCTTGCTAAAAGAGCCCTTCAGAACAACTGGAGAAACAGTGCAATAGTATCCTGTATTAGATATACAAAGTAGTGAGGACTAAAAATTTCACAGCTTGTGAGTGACCCTGTTCCCTTTATAAAGAGCCCTCCTGCATAAATTCTGTGTTACTTTGTAAAATGGCATGTTTAAATACTAGGTACATGGTGATGACAGCAGGCTACTGTGTGTGGCTTGAAGACCAAAATACATGTGTGTGGCTCTTGCCATGCACGTCACGCAGTAACCTTTTGATGACATTATGTCCGTGTTCTCGAGTTTATCTCTGCCACTATGGAAGCAAGGAACTCCTATAAGGAAGCGGAACACTCCAGAGCTCGCAAGGCACCCTGGTATCCCTTGACTACTTTGTTTTGTCCTCTCTGATGTTGTGCCCGTCGTCGCATCTGCCAAGTACCGTATGATAAACGGACCTTGTTTGGGGCTAGTCAGTTCTGGCCGCCTCGCAGCCGCTAAGCAAAATGTAGATAACCCTGACAGAGAGGAGATTTCTCTCCGCAGCAGCCAGGACGGACTTTGGAAGCTGGAAATCTCTTTCTGAGGTGCCGCTTCCCTGCTTGTTCAGTCCTGCAAAGATAGGCGTGTGCCCTTTTGTACAGCTCCTCCCAGTTCTTTTTCTCGCTGTTCCAGATTCTACGTGTTTTAACACATGTGGTTTGGTAGGGCTGTGTAAGCTGTGTAAAAAGCCTAATAACTAAGGAAATGAAGGAGGAATAAACTGGAACTCAAGAAGCTGAAACTCAAGAAGCATCTTTTATGTACTCCTGTTGGCCTCTTTTAAATAAACAAGGAGTGACTAAGTAGCAAAGAGCCAGGTGGGGAAAAGGTAAAGAACGGGAAAGCAGGCTGTACCTCACTGGCAGTCCTCAAGCAGTGGCCGGACAAACACTTGTCAGGCATGCTCTAGGCCAGTGATGGCGAACCTTTTAGAGACCGAGTGCCCAAACTGCGACCCAAAACCCACTTATTTATCGCAAAGTGCCAACACGGCCATTTAACCTGAATACTGAGGTTTTACTTTAGAAAAAACAACTCACACATTAACTTAAGATGATCCAAACAAAGTAAGGAAAGCAATCCCAAATGCTTTCATTTACTTAAAATTATTTGGCAGAGAATCCGACACTTTAATGATGGTCTGGGCCTGGCTGGGGCGATGGCACGCGTGCCCACAGAGAGGGCTCTGAGTGCCACCTCTTTCACCCGTGCCATAGGTTTGCCACCACTGCCCTAGGCATTGAGCAGCGGGTTGGACTAGATGGCCTGTCTGGCCCCTTCCAGCTCTGTGATTCTGTGATTCAGTTGCAGCTGCCACCAGAGTGTTGGTTTTATTCTTTCCCACTCCTCTTTCCCAGTGTATTTTTTAAATTGCCTCTCCTAACCTCTGCCCTTGAGCTTCCAAAGTGTGGTTGGCTTTGTCTCCTGCATCAGCAATTTTGTAGTTACGCCCAACACCCTATGTTAGAATTCCAAAGGTGCACTCAGGCTCAAAGGGGTTGGGGACCCCTGTTTTAAGTGATTGAGGGCTGCTCAAGTTGCAGCTCTAACTCTGAAAAACCCTGCGTCATAAGCACATAAGAAGAGGCGCGCTGAATCAGACCAAAGGCCCATCAAGTTCAGTGTTCTGTTCACACGGTAGCCAACTGGCTACCTCCGGGAAGCCCACGGACAGGAAAACTGCAACAGCATCGTCCTGCCTGGGCTGTGTCAAAAGTACGGCAGCCACAATATTGTGTTTCTTAATTGTTCAGAATGGGAGTTGATCCTGATCCTGTCTAGTGGGTTCTTCTACTGTTGGCAAATGTGAAAAATCCCCCAGAGACCAAAACAGGACTGGAGTAACACAAGCTGGAATGATGGAAATTCCTGTTGGAGCTCACATGAGAAAAGACTGGCTTCTTTTTGCCTCTTTGACCCAAATGCAAGAGTGCTGAAACGAGGCACCTTTTTCTTTCCTTCTCTCCAGTTTGGTGTAGTTGGTTAAGTGTGCGGACTCTAATCTGGGAGAACCGGGTTTGATTCCCCACTCCTCCACTTGCACCTGGCTGGATGACCTTGGGCAAGCCTTAGTTCTGATAAGAGCTGTTCTTGAAAAAGAGCAGTTTCTGTCAAGAGCTCTCTGAGCCACACCCACCTCACAAGGTGTCTGTCGTGGGGAGGGGAAGGGAAAGGAGTTTGTAAGCCACTCTGAGACACCTTTGGGTAGTGAAGGGTGGGGTATAAATCCAATCTCCTCTTCTTCTTACTAATGGGAAATACATACATTATTGATATGAACTGAGTGGTACCCAAGCACGTTTGCTAGGTTGCTTTGGACGGTGTTGGGAATTCAGTCTCTCCTTCATGTCTTTCCACCATCATGCCCTGCAATATGCTGAGACTCACTTTCTCTCTCAGGTCCAGAGAGGTGGCTGGGTTGGTGCCAAACTAGAAAGGGCAGTGTCCTTGTGGCCACTACAAGGACCCTGCTGCCATTTAAAAGTAATGTAGAAATACCACGAGGGCCCGATTCTCTTGCTAAGAACATAAGAGAAGCCAATATTGGATCAGGCCAATGGCCCATCCAGTCCAACACACAGTGGCCAAAAATACCAGGGGCCATCAGGAGGTCAACCAGTGGGGCCAGGACACTAGAAGCCCTCCCACTGTTGCCCCCCCCCCCCAGCACCAAGAATACAGAGCATCGCTTGCCCCAGACCAAGAGTTCCTATCTATACTTTGTGGCTAATAGCCACTGATGGACCTTCTCTCCATATGCTTCTCTAATTCCCTCTTGAAGCTGTCCAGGCTTGTAGCCACCACCTCCTGTGTCACCCCTCAGCCGTCGTTCTTCCTCCTGCGACTTTTGAAGTGCTGAAACAGCTGCAGGGGAAGGGGTGCCACCATTCATGCACTTCATGGGGGGAGGGCAAGGGCAGCGTGCTGTGGACCTGATCACGGTCAGTCCCTCCCTGCACTTTATAGTAGAACAAAGTTTGAGCCCAGTGGGGCCACCTTTAAGACCAGCAAAGTTTTATTCAAGGATTAGCTTTTTGTGTGCACGCACACTTCCTCAGATACAGCGTGCTTGCACACGAAAGCTGATACCTTGAATAAAACTTTGCTGGTCTTAAAGTTGCCCCACTGGACTCAAACTTTGTCCTGCTGCTTCAGACCAACACGGCTACCCCACCTGAATGCATTTTATAGTGACTTTAAAGCGGTGGTGGGGATGCTTGTCGCGGCCACAAGGACTTTGTCAAGTCTATTTTGGCCCTTGGTCTCTGCGCACAGAATAAAACCAGAAGTCCGGTGGCACCATAAAGACTAACTAGATGTGTTCCAGCATAAGCTTTGGCGAGTCACAGCTCACTTCCTCGAGTGTATGTCCATAGCAGTGATTTATACTTAGCTACCTACGGCAGAAGGGCAGGAGTGGGGAAACATTTGAACAGAAGCCAGTCTGGAGGGGAAGTCTGTTCATCTAGAGTGGCTGAGGTCCTTACCTAAATATTGAAAATGGGCAGAGTTGGAGTAACCTAAAGTCTAATCGAGGATGGAGCAGAATAAGACATGATTAGCTGAACTCATCAGCATCTGCAAAGCGTGGTTTATGCTGAGTTATTAGAACCTATAGTGAGTGAGGAAACGCAAGTCCTTGTTTAAGCTGGGGTGGGAAAGGCAGAGAGCATTGAATCTCTTGCTGAGTGCTGGTTCAGCACTGGCATGTTGGATTTTCCCTTGGAGGTATTTTATAGGAGAATTTACAGCAGCAACCGTATGCCCTGGAAGATGACTTGGTTATTTTTGCCTTGCATTATCCAATGACAAGGGGGAAAACAGTATCACATGGCATACTGCTGCAGCATACAATTTACCAGCACCTGTTCTTAAAGGTACACAAAGCACTGACACAGGATCTACTAACTGTAGCCCTACAGGGCAGCGCAACTACAGTTTGGACGTACCAACAGTGGCACAGACTGTATTATGTACAGTTCAGATGAAATGCAGGGAATGGGTTCCATAGAGTTGTGCTGGTTTCCCATGGTGACAGCATTCAAGTTTCTAAACTGGACAGCTTCTGTCTACCTCCTAAAAAATGAAATGCCTGACATATTACTCATGAATCTCTATTAGCTCTCCACATGCAGTTCTAAAGTTTGCTGTTTTCAACATCTGACAATCTTTTCGGGGCCCTGCTGAGGTATGTCATATAAACACACAGTAAAAAGAGAGTCTTTTCTCCAGGAAGCAGAGTCTAAAAATAATGGTTGTGTGTCAGAGATCTGCAAGTAGTGCTGTAATTTTGCTCGGGCGGCACTCTTGCCAAAATCAAAATGGCATTACAAGTGTGGGGAAGTCCTAAACTGTGATTTGTTAGACTGCCGGGAGGCTGCTGGCGTGATCTTTTAAAAAAGGCACAAAAACCCTGCCTCTGCATAAGGAACCTCTGGCTTAGAAACTGACCTTCAGTTGAACGGGTCACGAAGGGTGTTTAGGAGCTCTTTGGTGTAAGTTTTATTTTAATGTTTATTTCATGAATGCCGTGATATCCTTGCTGAGTCTGAATCTGGCCGTTTTCTCCTTTCCTGTTTCCAGAAGGTGCTGGCTCTTTGCCATGGACAGGAGGTTCTGCAACAAAACCCGGCAAGCCCAAAGGGAAGAAAAAGTTTTCTTCCGCTCGACAGAAGTTTGATGTAAGTGTGTGTGTGTGTGTGTGTGTGTTAAGGAGGACCATGTCCTTTCTCAAGTGCACTGGAAACAGGGAATCGGTAAACTGAACCCAGGGAGTGGAACGTTTACATATTGGACTGAATTCAACCAGTTTTTCCACTGGCGAAAAAGGGAGGAATGTTCCCTTTGACCACCAAAAAGCCTCTGGTGGAGATAATGGGACTCACATGGAACCAAGGCATGTGAGACAGGGGCTGGAGAAAGCAGGGGATTTGGTGAGATCGAGTGAAAAAAACTTGGCTAGATCCTACCCACGGAGTTTCATGCTCCTCTGCTCTATTGCATAGCTTACTTTCTGGTCTGGCGCTGTTACAGTGTGCAATTCACATCCAAGGAAGTGGAACAGGAAGTCTGAAATGACACCATGTAATGATCTGGGACCGCTGACCTAGATAGCCCAGGCTAGTTCAATCTTGTCAGATCCCAGAAGCTAAGTAGGGTCGATTAGTAAATGGATGGGAACCGTCCAAGGAATACCAGGGTCGTGACGCAGAAGCAGGCAGTGGCAAACCACCTCTGAATGTCTCTTGCCTTGAAAACCCTACGAGGTTGCCATAAGCCAGCTGTGACTCGATGGTACTTTCCACCACCACCACTGATCTGGGAGAGGAGATAAATTGTCGTGCACATTGCAGAGCAAGAAGAGGGAAATGTGACACAAGGCTTCCATTTTCACAGCAGCCCCGTGTTTCCCAGAACATGACATCCCACCCGGGGTGATGTAGCACAGAGTTCCTCAACTCTGTCATGTGCAGTGCAAATCAAGGGATTTGCTGATATTTATCTGTTATGCCACTGTGGCGTTCAGTGGTCTCAGACCAGGGGACCCCCCCTTCATGCAGCAGGGGTCACCTTTCCAGGCTCCTCCGTGGCCACTTCCCCACCCACAACTACTTTCTTTGCTTTTTTCCATGTACTTCTGTGGAGAAACAGCCTACACATAGCTCTGCATGATGTGACCTACTTCACTAGAGGTTTCTCTGTTAAATGAAATAAAGTTTTTTTTTAAATTTTCATTTTTGAATTTAAAATTGTAATGCATTTGCAACAAAAGAGGGTCTGGAAAAAAAGGAACTCTACCTACTTTACAAATACATGGATCTTTGGCTTTATTGTAAAGATGGAACTTGAGAGCCTGCAATTATTTTCTTGCCAAGAGTGTGTCGCATCGTTGTACATTATGGTGTTTTAAAATGAACATGCGAGAAAACTGTACGTGTGTTGTTCTAAATTTAGATGTCCGTACCATGGTTTTTTTCATTGATGCTGCTTATGAAATAGAAGGGAGCCATATTTCTAAGAAATTAGAGGTATAATCGGGGTTTTCCATACTTTTCAGTCGAGATGAGATCTTGTCCATTATCACGATTTACAACATTTTGTTGTACCAGCTTGTGATGGTGGCCTATTTCCCCCCCATCCCAGCTCTTTGCCCCTGGGAGTTTGGCTGTAAAGGGTTTTTTATTTATTTTTTTATTTTTATTTTTTAAAATCTGCCTGAAGCCTTGGGAAATGTGGCAGGTAATATTCTCCATACCATATACTGCCATATCTTAGTGTTGTGGCCAGCTAGATAACCAAAATCCATTGTTTACATTTTACAGCACCGGTTCCAGCCTCAGAACCCTTTATCGGGAGCCCCACAGTTTATGGCCAAGGACCCCCAAGAAGACGACGACCTGAAGCTGTGTTCGCATACTATGATGCTTCCCACTTGGGGCCAGCTGGAGGGACGGATGATCGTCACAGCTTTTGAGCACGGCCTGGATAACGTCACGGAAGAGGCGGTGACGGTCGTCGTCTATGCTGTGGAGGTGAGGGAGCCAGAAGAGGGGCTATTGTGTGTGCGGCTCTGATAGCGCTGCAGGCAAAGAAACCACCAAACCACTCACTGTGCTGGGTGGATCGATCCAGGTAGGGCAGCCGTGTTGGTCTGAAGCAGGAGAACAAAGTTTGAGTCCCGTGGGGCACCTTTAAGACCAACCAAGTTGCATTCCAGGTAGGAGCTTTCCTGTGCGTGCCTTGAAATGCGTGTATCTGAGGAAGTGTCCCTTGCACACGAAAGCTCTTACCTTAAATAAAAAATCGTTGGTCTCAGAGGTGCCCCATGGGACTCCAACGTTGTGCTGTGTGGAGCGAGAGAGACAACCTCTGGGCTGCAACCCAGTTTGGTGTAGTGGTTAAGTGCGCGGACTCTAATCTGGGAGAACCGGGTTTGATTCCCCACTCCTCCACTTGCACCTGGCTGGATGGCCTTGGGCAAGCCGTAGTTCTGATAAGAGCTGTCCTTGAAAAAGAGCAGTTCTCGAAAGAGCTCTCTCAGCCCCACCTACCTCACAGGGTGTCTGTTGTGGGGAGGGGTAAGGAAAGGAGTTTGTAAGCCGCTCTGAGACACCTTTGGGTAGTGAAGGGCGGGGTATAAATCCAATCTCCTCCTCCTCCTCTTCTTCGTGTTCTTCTTCTTCAGAAAGAGGAGCAGAACAGACACCATGTCACAGAGCACACCCTCTGGGTGTGTGATATTAATGTTTATTTTCCCAGTGCACGGTCAAAACGGGACGTTCCCTTTTTTTATGTTTTCTTTTTGCAGATCTTCTCACAAAGCTTTGTGATTTGCGGGTGTCTGTTGTTGTTCATAAAGGACCTAATATGGTGCTTTGCAAAGTAAAACAAACCGGAGCCTGATTCTGATGCAAAGGCTTGAATTCCTGAAAATCTGAAGGGGAGGGGGAGAGTGGTAAGGGGATATTTGTTTTTAAAGAAGGCAAGTTTAGGATAGGAGTCGGTGCTTGCATGTCTGCAGATAGGATGGTCTGCAGGGCTTCCACGCATACCCAGACTCTCCAGGGATTGCTCCAGTCCTTTCTGTTTTCCTTCCCCAGGAGCTTTGCTCAGACTCCTGGGAAAATACCAGACTCCTGGGATGGTGGGCATCTTTGCGTGGGCACCCACCGAGGGCCCTGGTTTGTGTCAGGTATCTGGGAAATGCAGGACCAGCCTATATGTGAAAGAAGCATCTAAGTCTGCTGTTCAGATATCTGCTGTGTTCACATCAGATGTGGAGGGCAAAGGGCCTAGTTTTTGTACCAACAAATCCAGACCCACTTGTCTTTTCTTCTCCTTTCTGTCCCTTGCTTCAGGAACCTTTCCCCCCCAGCCTGGTCTCAAAGCAGGAAGCGAGAAGGGGGAGGGTTATCTACCTTCACCTATAAGCCTCTGTAATTTTAGGCTGTTTCCCCTCTGCTTTGTGCACAATTGGGACAGACATGTGAATAACCAAACATGGCTTTCCCCATTACATCTTGGTTGGCCCTTGGTGTCCAGTGGTTGGAATTTCAGTGCCCAGCATGTCTGTTTTGACCCTCCCTATCTACCCACAAGCCCCTGCTGTTCATTTTTGCCCTCACGCTGTGGTGTTTGGCTTTGTCTCTACAGAAGCATCTCAAGGATATCCTTGCGTCAGTAATATCCAGGAGGAAGGCCTACCGCTTGAGGGACGGTCACTTCAAGTATGCCTTTGGAAGCAACGTCAATCCTCAGCCTTACCTGAAGAACAGTGTCGTCGCTTACAACAATTTGACCGAATGGTGAGGAAATTCCTCATTTGGGCCACAGCAGGGGATGGAATTTCAGACACCTGCTAGTTTGAAGTACTGTATACTTAGGCACTTAGAGGCGAGTCATATTTAAGGTTTTGGTTTGCGACAGCTTTGGCATGCCGGTCTGGTGCTTCTCAGAGAAGGGTTAGTCCTCTGCCTTTTCTCCAGAAGTAGAGGAAAAACTACCACAGGGCTTTGTCCAGTGCACTGACACTTTCTTTCCTCACTGCTAGTAGTGGCAGGGCAGGTTGCAGCGTTAGGTAAAATAGTTGTCAGTAAAACTCTCATCTTGCTTCTCATTTAACAGCTAATCAGTGGCAGATAGAAGCTTAATCTGTAATGACCCGCCTCCTAAAGCCAAGCTTTCAGGCTGTAATTGCAATTATCTCCTCGTAGGAAATTAGGTTGGGTAAATGGGCCCTGGATAATTACAGGGGACTTAAATGGCTAGGTGATGAATTTGTCACTCAGTGGTTTGGAACGGGTTCAGACAAAATCCTGTCTTTATAAAGGCTTTGAATTATAAATGCACGCTTCTAGAATGTGGGCAAAGCCCAAATCAGCCCTTGAGGGGGAAGAGTCAGACTTGCACATCTGCCTTTCCAAAATGTAATGTTGGGTCATCCCCCCCCCCCATTCCTCATCCTTTCTCTTTCTAGCCCTCCAACCTGCTTAGCGCCTCCTCCTGGTCAGAACCTGGCTTCCCACCCTCCTCCTGATGATGCTGAGCAGCAGGCCGCCCTCCTCCTGGCCTGTTCCGGACATGCCGCACCATCCTCTCTGCCACCTGTCAATATGTATGACCTCTTTGAGGCGTTGCAGGTAATTTCTCTGTCCCTCCTGACTAGCTTCTCCTGGAGGGAGGTGTCTTCTAGCAAAGAACCCAGTCTGAACGACCTCCATGGAAAATCGTCTACCTCCTCCTCTTTTTTCCCCATCATTGCGTGCCCGTTTACCAAGCTCCTGTTTTAGCTCTAAGTTTGACAGGCAGATTAATTTTTATTGTTGGGTCATCCCCCCCCCCCAATTCCTCATCTTTCTCTTTCTAGCCCTCCAACCTGCTTAGCGCCTCCTCCTGGTCAGAACCTGGCATCCCACCCTCCTCCTGATGATGCTGAGCAGCAGGCCGCCCTCCTCCTGGCCTGTTCCGGAGATACCGCACCAGCCTCTCTGCCACCTGTCAATATGTATGACCTCTTTGAGGCGTTGCAGGTAATTTCTCTGTCCCCCTGACTAGGTTCTCCTGGAGGGAGGTGTCTTCTAGCAAAGAACCCAGTCTGAACGACCTCCATGGAAAATCGTCTACCTCTTCCTCTTTTCCCCCCATCATTGCGTGCCTGTTAACCAAGCTCCTTCTTTTAGATCTAAGTTTGACAGGCAGGTTAATTTTTATTTTATTTATTTATCGTTCGATTTATATCCCGCCTTCCCCAAAGTGGGCTCAGGGCGGATTGATTTCCTGCCACAAGCCCCGTAAGTCCAGGAAAGCAGGCTCTTTCTCCACTGCATGCACTTCAGATCGTGTAGGTTTTGACAAATGAACCTGCCTTTTTCCTGTGAATTCTGAGCATGGGTCGGGGACGCAGAGTCTTGTGCCTGGTGTGGTTTTTTGCAAAGCCAAGTACCCTGAGAGGGGTGGAAGTCTCCCTTGGAAAATGATGTCTCTGCAGCTGGGTGCCTCCAAGCGCTCTGTGCCCTTCAGCGTGGAGGGGTCTTGTACACCATTGATCCCCCCCCACACACACACACTTTTCTATAAGGAGAAGGGAATGGGATACCCTGACTCAGACTATGCTGTGGTTGAGAGGTGTGGAGGGATCCTGGGAAACATGATGCCATCCCTGAATCCTTACTGTGGACTAGGCAGAGGGGGAGATGGGATGCTGGGAGACGGAGTATCACCTGAGGCACCCCACTGTTGCAGGGTAGATGCCTGACTTCATCCTGAGTGCTGACTTCTTGAGAATTAAGAGCAAAGTTCGCCTCCAGTTTTAATCCAGAGGAAAGACCAAGAGCCAGATATTGGAAACGTGGTTTAAAAACATCCTATTACATGCAAAGCATGATGGCCCACTAATTCTCACACACGTAGCCCCATCCCCAACTAGCTGTTTACTCCGTCTCTTCCCACACCATTCTTGATGCAAGATGTCTCTGTCCCCCCTGTCTCTGTGCTGGGGGAGGGGGGTGACACAACACCCCACTCCAGCTGGGAGAGATCAGGGGAAGATTCCTGATTGGGGGCTGTGTGGGTGAGCCAGGAAGTGTTTCCTCAGAGCAGCAGTGAGGCCTCAGTCTGGGTTACTATAGCAACCTGGAGTTGGCTGACGAGAGCCAGGGAGCATCACTTTGGTAGCCATGGCAACCAGGGTAGCCTCCTTTTTCTCAGAGTCAGTTTGGAGTAGTGGTTAAGAGCACAGACTCTAATCTGGGAGAACCGAGTTTGATTCCCCACGCCTTCACATGCAGCCAGCTGGGTGACTTTGGGTCAGTCACAAGTTCTCTCAGAGCTGTTCTCTCAAGAGCAGTTCTCTCAGCGCTCTCTCTCAGCCCCACCTACCTCACAGGGTGTCTGTTGTGGGGGGAGGAAGGGAAGCAGATTGTGAGCCCCTCTGAGACTCTGAGTGAAGGGCAGGGTATAAATCCAATCTCCTCCTCCTCTTCTTCTTCTTCTTCTTCTTCTTCTTCTTCTTCTTCTCCTTCTTCTCCTTCTTCTTCTTCTTCTCCTTCTCCTTCCTTCTTCCTTCTTCTTCCCTCTTCTTCTTCTTCCTTCTTCTTCTCCTTCTCCTTCCTTCTTCCCTCTTCTTCTTCCCTCTTCTTCTTCTTCCTTCTTCTCCTTCTTCTCCTTCTTTTCCTTCTTCTCCTTCCTTCTTCTTCTTCTCCTTCCTTCTTCTTCTTCTTCTTCTTCTTCTTCTTCTTCTTCTTCTTCTCCTTCTCCTTCTCCTTCTCCTTCCTTCCTCTTCTTCCCTCTTCTTCTTCCCTCTTTTTCTTCTTCTTCTCCTTCTCCTTCCTTCTTCCTTCTTTTCCTTCTCCTTCTCCTTCTCCTTCTCCTTCTCCTTCCTTCTTCTCCTTCCTTCTTCTCCTTCTTCTTCTTCTTCTTCTTCTTCTTCTTCTTCCCTCCTTCTCAACGCTGACACTGCTTCTTGCAAAGCTTTATTGCCCACTAGCACAACAGAAGATGAGGAAGCATAAGAGGTAAAGCATTAAGCATGGAGATGTTGGGTTTGCTTGGAGAATTGGGGATTTTTTAAGCCCCAGATCTGTTGCTAACAAGGTTTTCTCCATGTGTGCGCCACCTGTAGATCCACCGAGAAGTGATCCCTGCTCACACCATCTATGCTCTCAATATTGAAAGAATCATCTTGAAGCTCTGGCACCCGAACCACGAAGAGCTGCAGCAAGACAAAATCCACCGGCAGCGCTTGGCGGCAAAGGAAGGGCTCCTGATGTGCTGAGGCCCACGACAGCATTTCTTGGACCTGCCTAGTCGGGCGTCTGGACCTCGCCTTGCTGTGCTGGCATTTCCCAGTGGAATCATGGATGTCTTTCCTATGGAAATATGACTTGAGATGCAGGAGGGCATTGTGTTTGCTACCAGAAAGCCGCATGGCAAAAAAAACCCCAACCATGGCGCACTGTCTTCCTTAAAGAGTTGGGGCATTAGCCTTTAACCAGAGTGAATGCAAATCATTCTGGAAAGACTGGTGCCATATTGGTAAAAAGGAAAGGAGTTGGGGAAGTGTGAAATCCTGTGTTGTTGCTTTGTTTCTGTTGTTGTTGGACAGGCATGAAGGACTGTGGTCAGCAAGCAACCAGTTCCCGTACTGCAGGGTGCCCTGCCCAGTTGCCAGTTATTAGGGTTACGGTGTTTGACCCACGGCCCTGGGCTGCCTTGGCAGTAAACACGCACTCGGCAAAGAAGTGTTTTAGTTTTTCTGTGTTCCAGATTTATGGACAAATGAGCAAAGCCCTATTCCATGTCAATAAACTCCGCCGCAAGGCAGTTTTCGTAAAATGGAATATTTGTCTTTTTTAGCTTTGTCCGTAGATGTTTGGCGTTTCAAAACTTAGTCTGAAAAAACTGGGTTATGCTTTATAGCATCATTCATACACAGTCATGCAGGATTCGTGTAGTGCTTTGGTGTAGTAGTTAGGAGCAGCAGACTCTAATCTGGAGAACTGGGTTTGATTCCTCCACATGCAGCCTGCTGGGTGATTTTGGGTCACTCTCAGAGCTGTTCTCTCAAAGGCAGTTTTCGAGAGAGCTCTCTCAGCCCCACCTACACAGGGTGTCTGTTGTGGGGAGAGGAAGGGAAGGCAAGTGTAAGCCATTCTGAGACTCTGTGTGGAGGGTGGGGTATAAATCCAACTGTTCTTCCTCTTCTTCCTCCTCCTTCACCACCACCACCACAGGGAAGCAGCGCCCGTGTCAAAGATGGGCCCTGGCTCAATGGAAGATCCCCTGCTTTGTATGTAGAAGGTCCCAGGTTCAGGCCTTGGCAGCATCTCTGGTTAATAAAGGACCAGGTCGGAGGTGATGTGCAAGACCTCAGCCTGAGACCCTGGAGAGCCACTGCCAGTCTGTGTAGACAGTAATGACTTTGATGGACTGAGGGTCTGATTCAGTAGAAGGCAGATTCATGTAAGTCATGTGTCTAAGGGCCAACATGTATTTAGGATTGCAGCTATAGTTTATTTCTTGAATAAGACAGTCTTGGAGCCAAACTACATGTTATGTCTTCCACAGGGTTGCCACAGGGACTTGTAGCCATAGGTGCGAGTTCCCCAAAGGGACGCCGTTTAGAATTGCCACGGGGGGTTGATTCCAGTTGGGGCTGTGACACGGAAGGGAGGTGGTGCTCGTGCTTGTGCCCCACCCCTGCTAATTTCCTGGCCCAAAATGGTGCTGTGGAGGGCATTAGTTGCCTGGCTGGGGGGAGGGATGCATTCTTGCACATGAAGCCCACTACGTTCTTGCCTGTGAAGCCCACCGGCAGGGCAAATAATGCCTTTGGTGTTATTTTGGGTCAGGAAAAACAGCCCAGGGGAAGGGAGGAGCCCTTCCCTCCCTTGCACTGCAGGACTGAGCAGAATCAGCCCCCTGCGGCGATTGTTCCCTTGCCGCTATCCTCGGCTGTCTGGCCCCGTGGCAAGCCTGAGGAAGATGTATTGTGTCGTTTGGCCCTAAGACTCTCTTACTCAAGAGATGATTTCAATCCTAAGTATTTCTTTTAAGTTCATTTCTCCTCTGCCTTTCTCCACAGTGGGCACCCAAAGTGGCTTTACATTGTTCTCTCCTGCATTTTATCCTCATAAAAACCCGGTGAGCTCCATTGGCCTGAGAATGTGTGACTGGCCCAAGGTCACCCAGCGAGCTTCCATGGCCGAGTGGGGATTTGAACCCGGTTCTCCTAGATCCTAGTCTTGACGGGAAATACACTTTCTTGGTATTAAACCCCATTGAAAAAAAATGGGATTTACTGCTGGGTAAGAATTGCTCCCAAGTCCTTTTCTTGCTCCCCCCCCCCCCAAAGAGCTTATTAGGAAGGTTAATAGTGAGAAAGGTACTGCTGTCTTCTTAACAAAATGCTTATTCCTTGGGGCTTACTCAGGAGATATTCCAAGAGGATTATGCTCAAAGGTACGTAGTTCAGATGGTGCAGCTCTTTTTGAAATCTTTTGGAGCAGACTTTTACAAAGAAAGTGGATGAAAGAGAAAACGGTACAAATGCGCATGGGAGGGTGAGGATGTGTTAGTGTGTTAGTGTGGCTTAACTCAGAAAAAAAATGAGAGGAAGATGATAAAAGGTAATTTGTTTGCAAATCTGGAGTCAGAACATGCAGACTTGTCTGGGAAACTGACAGACTGCCAATGCCGTCTCCTAAGCAACAGCTGGACTCTTCATTACAAGGAGGCGGAAAAGCATCCCAAGCTGCAAGAGTTCATACAACAGAAGAACAACCCGCCGGCAGTCTCATGGAAGTATTTAGTCTGCCTGTGATTTACAGTGTCATCTTTCATCCCTGCCCCGATTCACAAACAAGCACCACTGAGTGTACTTCCTGCAGCCTCAGTCTTGTGAATTTGCTGAGAAACAATCTCTGCCATATTCAGTGGAGCTTAATCCCAGATAACGTGTACAGAGGCAGATGTTCCAGTGTACTGGTGGGGATCTAAAGCAGAGTGGCCGTGCCTTGCTCAGAGCCATTGGAGCTAGGGGAGAGAATCTCACCTTCTGCCTCAACCCATCTGCTGCATGGAGATAATAACACTGACCTTTATTATTTATTGATGTGAATTATAGTCAACCTTTCTCACTGAGACTCGGGGCAGATTACATAATGCAGCTAGGTGACCAGGGGTCAGTCACAGCTCTTTCAGAGCTCAGCCCAAAAAAATAAGTCTAGCTCGCCACCTAGTGGTGCATAACGTTAAAAGAGTTAGAACTTAAGGCTGCCAGACAATCTTAGGATCTCTTGGCTATACCACACACAGTGCCATATGATGACAACAACAACTATAATAATGATATAGAAGTGTGCATGGGAATGGGCATTTGAAGCTTTTCATGGTGTGAAGGAAATAACATTTCACTAAGCCTCTGTTAAAGGGACAGGTCCGTTTTTCTCCAGGACAGTCAGCAGCCCTCAGCTGAATACTTATTTCATGAGTGCCCTGATCCAGGTGGCCCAGGCTAACCCGATCTCATCAGCTCTCTGAAGCTAAGCAGTGTTGGCCCTGGTTGGTGTTTACATTTGATCTTAGCCAAAAGGCCAAGAAGTGATAGGCCCTGGTTAGTATTGAGATGTGAGACCGCCAAGGAATACCAGGGTAACTATGCAGAGGCAGGCAACGGAAAACCATCTCTGAATGTCTCTTGCCTTGAAAGCCCTATGGGTTGCCTTGCCTCTGTGAGAGGTCTCTGCCTCTGTGAGAGGTCTATCTGGGTTCACAATTCTTCAAAAAGGACTCTTGGCATCTGATTTAGATTAAATGAAGCAGGATCCACGCTACTTGTGTGTGGGGGGAGTATCCCGCCGATTCCCCCCCCCCCCCCCCGCCGCACCGGCGCCCGGCGCGGCGCT
>NW_015174281.1:1349366-1350830 GCF_001447785.1 Gekko japonicus | reverse complement strand
CCGCTTGGTGTCGTTTTCCCCCCCCCCCGCGCCCCCCAGCCACTGGGCCCACCGATTCCCCCCCTGATTTTCCCTTCCCCCGTGGGCACCAGCGGCGAGGCCTGAGGGCCTCCCAGCTGCCGGGCCCGCTGATTCCCCCTGCTGATTCCCCCCCTGGGGGCACTGGAGACGAGGCCTGAGTGCCTCCCAGCTGCCGGCCCACCGCAGAGTTCCCAGAGCGTTCTCTGCGCATGTGCAGGGAACACTCTTACTTTTGTTGTTGTTGTTGTTCAGTCGCACAGTTGAGTCCGACTCTTCACGACCCCATGGACCGGATCACGTCAGGCCTTCCTGACTTCCGCCGTCCTCTGGGGCTTTTGGGGGAATTTAAATATCTCTCGTACAGTTTTAAAAACTTTTTAGATTTTTCTGCACACCTGGGGACTGCCCCAAGTGTGCAGGAAAATCTCCCTGCCCCCTAAGTGCCCCCGATGTGCAGATTTAGATATCTGCACGAAGGGGGCAACTTGGCTATTAGATATATAGATGTCTTTCAAACAAAATAACCTTGATGAAAGCAAAAATGATTTCAGCTGTATAAAATATTTCACATGTTCCAGGGCAGAAATTCTGGTGGGAAGAGGATGCTGCTGCTGTCTGCTTTGGAGCTCTAAAGGATGAGACCCAAATTTCAGCCTGCCTGCCAAGCAGAGGCTCTGCCACTGAGTCATGGCCACACACCCGTGGCTTTAGTCCCTTCCCCACTGGACAGCTTTCTGAGGCTGAATCACAGCGGTGGCAAAGTAGGTGACGGCTGTACTTTTGTTCCTGCCCCGAGATCTTTGGCTTGAATTTACGCAATTCCTGCAGCAACGCATCAGTGAGTAAGACAGGAATGCAAAATGATGGTCATTATTGATGGTTGCTGCCCCGCATTTGCATCAGGACAACTGGTGCGGTTGACGACTGATAAGTTGGTCAGCGTGGCCGTTACTTGGGTGTGTGCGTCGCTTGCCGGGGATCGCTGTCCGTCACGGAGGTTGGATGCTGGGCTCTTCTTTGCCGATCTGCAGACCCTTGCGATGTGCCCACGCCGTCCGCACGCTCGGCACTCCAGATCTCGCGCCCAACAGGAGTCACGTTGGTGTTTCCCGCCACAGCAAGACTTGCTAGTTGTCGGTTTCACTTGGGTCCGCTTGCCTTGAAGTGCGTTGACATCCTCAAGCGCATCAACGCCCTCTTCGTCCTGGCACTGGAAGTGAACGCGCTGCTCCGTGGACGCTAGGCGCTGCCGAACCTCCTTGGTGGACTTGTCTGCTGCCTCTGCCGCGACAGCCTCCTCATATGCCACTGCCCAGGTCAGGGTAGTGCGAGCGAACAAGCGTTGCTGTAGCCTCTCGTCTCGAAGGCCACACACGAGCCGGTCTCTGAGGGCGTTCTCAACATCCGCGAAGTTGCACGGCCGCGCCGCCTTTCGTAGGGCCG
>NW_015174281.1:1332073-1349355 GCF_001447785.1 Gekko japonicus | reverse complement strand
TCAGCGATGGTTTCATTTGCCGCTTGGTTCCTCTTGTAAAAGGCGTGCCTGCAGGCGATCTCTGAAGGCTGCGGTGAGAAGTGAGCCTTCAGTTTCTTCGTGAGGTCAGCGAAGGAGACGGTCTTAATATTGGTCGGGGCCACCAACGACCTTGCGATGTCGAAGGTGCTTTTCCTGCAGGAACTCAGTAGGCAAGCTTTCTTCTTTGCCTCTTCTGTGATGTCATGAGTTTCCAAGTGGAACTCGAACCTGGCAAGGTAGGAGTCCCAATCTTCAGACGAGAGTTCGAACGACTCGAACTTCTGGTTTCCAGCCATCCGGGGAGACTTGGGCACCGGAGCTGGTGGCGCCTCCGCTTGATCGGCTGCTGTGCTTTGCTCGCTTTCGTCCTGGTTCGGTGTGGGACTGTTTGCAGGGCTGCCTACCTGCTTTAACATCCCATCCTCGTCACCAATTGTTAGATCGCGCTAACAAAGGACTCGTAGAGTGATTTCAGCAAGTGATTCAGCTTTAATACGAACAAGCACTCATTCAGAAACCAGAACAGTAAAACATTGGAGCTGGGCTCCTTTTAAACATACCGGGCTAATATAGCCACTCCTACTATATACATAACAACCAATCAGATTGCATAGATAAAGTGTCCTTCCCGCTCAGGGAACAGCTTGTCTGTGATTGGTCGCTGTTTTGAAGCGACCAATAGTTCGTTAGCACTGTCGGAGCCTTGGCTGGCTCGAAGCTCAACATGGGAGGTGGATTGAGCGATTCATGTTATGCTGTCAGTACATAACAGATATCGTTGTCCCTTCCCTGATTTACCTTTACAACAATCCTGTGATGTCAGCCAGGAGAGTGATTAGCCTGGATCACCCATTAAGGGTGGACTGGCATTTTGATTCAAATTTCAGGACAATCCCAGTCCTGCTCTGACCACTGAACCATACTGTCCCCATACGGAGCAAACGGGAACATAGAAGTAGTAGCTGAGGGGCCTATGTGAGGGCAGATGCTGATTGTTACGAACAAATATCCCTCAGAAGTAGCATTTTGGGGAGGTCGGTGGGCTTCGGTGGGTGTAGAGGAGATAGGGAAGTTCCATTTGGCTAATGGACATGCCTTCTGTTAGCAGAAGAGATCGCTGGGATCAAACCCAGTGTTAACATTAACAATGATCTGTATATAATATGACCTTCGGTGCCTGTTTCCCCGCTTGTGTCCACATGTGCCCAAGACAGGTACCCCTATTTCCCCACAGAAATGTGCATTTAATACTTAAAATTATGTGCGTTGCAACAAATCTGGGAGGATCCTGCTAATTTTGCCCACAGAAGCCATAAAGGACTGGACTGACCCAAAGCTGATAACCCAAAGCCTTAGTGATCCTGGGATAGGAATGCTAGCCTCCAGGTGGGACCGGGGGATCCCCTAGAATCTCCAGACTACAGAGATCAGTTCCCCTGGAGAAAATGACTCCATTCCCAGATCTCCAGCAGTTTCCCAAATCCTGGATTTGACAACCCGACCCCCAACCGGTGGGTCCATTCTGAGATTCCGGCTAGCCCATGTCAGTGAGGGGATGAGTCAACAGAAGCTAATTTGTACAACGCGCACACACAAACACACGCAACAGTTGTGCGGGAAGGCCTCCTCAGTCTTTTCAGGAGGTTTCTGCCTGTCTGGCTATTGCTCCTCAGTTCTGAAATACTATGTTGGATGTGATTGGCTGAAGGGGCTGGCCAGGATTCAAGGCAGCCTCTTTATATATTACTGAACAGAAGCAGGCAGCTTTAGAGACAGAGCCGCAGCCTTCCCCCCCACGCTGTCTGCTTGCCACTGAGGACTTGGCTTTGTCACCAACCGACCGGCAAAATGTGCAAAGGATTAGCTGCCTTGCCCCACACATGCCTGGAGAGGTGAGAAGATGGGAAGTGAATGGGGGGGTGGGGGGTGAAGGGCAGTGGGCTTAGAAGGAGATGTAGCCAAGGGGCACGCAGAGTGAGGAGATAGCCTGTGTATGCTGAGGGTTTCAGAAAAGACCCCTTGGAATGAATGGGAATTGGGCAAGCGCATGGTTTCTGTGAGGTGTTTGCACAGGAGAAATTCCTAGCAGGTTGTGTGCCTGGTGTTCCAGGTCTGGATGGTTTCAAACTTCATGAAAACAGGAGGAGAGAAATTAACAGAGCAGGGACAAATACTTTTGTAAAAACGCAGAGGAAGCTTTTTTCAAGTCGGTGTTCCTGAGCTCAGTGAAGTTGCTCCTACGTGAGTGTGCCTAGGGTTGCAGCCTACAACAACAACAATAATACAGTCCACAGTAAACAATGGCCAAAAAACACAGCAAATAACAACTGTGTACTGCACAAACCCGCACCAAAGTTAAAAGTGTTGATATCTATTCCAGACTTCATTGTTTCCCTTTGAGAAATTCCTATTCTGGACGTTGTTCTTTCCCTTTGGGACATTGTGGACTTTTGTATTTTCCTGTGATGGATTACATGTGTTGAATTACCTTTGTGTTGAAGTCTCTTTTTGTTAACTTTGGTGCTGGTTTGTGCAGTACACAGTTGTTATTTGCTGGTTTTTTGGCCTAGGGTTGCAGCCTGACAGGGCAATCCTACGGAGCGTTATTTCGTGGGACAGTGAGCGTTTGAACCTGGGCATCCCAGATTCCAGTCTTAACACTTCAACTGCTACACCAAGATGGGTTTCCACCCCAAACCACTTGTTAAAAGCTGTCCCCCCCCCGTGGAGTTTCCCTCTGATCTTGGGAGAAAAAAGGTCTTTAAAAGGCAATGTGTGTGGGGGTGTGGGTGGAGGGGTAAGCTTTAAATCATCCACACCATACCGCTTCATATGGACACAGCTGCAGACCCAGTTCCTCACATACGTCTGCCATCAACACATGCCCCTCAGCCATGGCGTAGTGGTTAAGAGTGGGACTCTAATCTGGACTCTTATCTAATGAACGGGATTTGATTCCCCACTCCTCCCCCGCATGAAGCCAGCTGGATGACCTTGAGTCAGTCACATGTCTCTCTCACAGCTCTCTCAGTCCCACCTACCTCACAGGGTGTCTGTTGTGGGGAGAGGAAGAGAAGGCCATTGTAAGCCACTCGGAGACTCCTTCGCCTTCGGTTAACCTCCTCCTCCTTCAGAGAGGCAGTTTGGTGTAGTGGTTAAGTGTGTGGACTCTAATCTGGGAGAACTGGGTTTGATTCCCCACTCCTCCACTTGCACCTGCTGATGTGACCTTGGGTCAGTCACAAACTCTGGCACAGCTGTTCTTGAAAAAGAGCTCTCTCAGCCCCACCCACCTCACAGGGTGTCTGTTGTGGGGAGGGGAAGGGAAAGGAGTTTGTAAGCCGCTCTGAGACTCCAAGTGAAGGGCGGGGTATAAATCCAATCTCCTCTTCTTCTCCTTCTCCTCCTCCTCCTCCTCCTTCTTCTCCTTCTCCTTCAAGGTAGTCTTAGGAAAGCTGCTGCTCTCTCAGCTTTGTTTATTTCTTTAAAACATTTATCTCCTGCCTTTCTCCCTTGTGGAACTCAAGGTAGCTTACCATATAGTATTATACATAAAAAACACAACAAAGGTCCCAGTCACAAGCGGGAGATAACGTGCGGGGGAAGTGAGGCTATTTACCCCAGAGGAAATCGACCTGCAGTTGCACATCACACAGTTCTTTGAAGCTGCAGGCATAGCCCACCACTGCGTGATCAGACACAATCGCGGATGAGTTGGGGTTTTGGGTTTTTTTTGCTGTTTGGTTTCGATTCGCTTAAACTGAGGAGCGGTGAATCGCATCTCCACACTGAGGGCTTCCTATGGCAGTATGCAATGATGTGCATACTGGGAAAAAAACAACGGCACGGAGTCGGGATGGCCTGATCAGACCATCCCGACGCCATGAGAGCGTCCTAAACTTAAAACGAGAGCCAACCTCTTTGCCTTGAGATGGCAAAACAAACAGGTGATTGACGTTTCTCTGTCTGTTTCAGTGTCCAAAGATTCCCTTTCTGGGATCTGGCACCATTATTCAAAATCCAAACAAATGCAGACGAGGGACAAATACTTTCATAAATCACACAGGAAGCTTCTTTCATGTCATCTTGATACCACACAGGATTGTTGTAAGGGTGACTGAGAGAAAGTGCGGAAAGCATTTTTTTACATCCAAAAGTGCTATAAAGACATTAAGAGATTATTATTTAACAGTGATTCTAGTGGAAGGCTTTTTTTCATAAGGCGTGAGGAAGGAGTAATTGGGGTTTTTTTATTTGAATAAGGGCTTCTGTTTCGCATTGTTTTTGGGAGGAAGAGGATTATATTCAGCTGAAGTTGGTGGTGGGAAAAAAATCCTTCCCGGTTTACTTGCTTTGGCTCTGTCAGGCTTTCAAACTGCTGATGCATATTTGGATGGATTTTTGATCCAGCATGCATACTTTTCAGGATTTGCTGGATAAAAAAATAGGTACATTTCTTTCCTAGTGCACAAGATAACAGTTTTACATAATAATGGGCACTTTCACACACACTAAATAATGCACTTTCAATTCACTTTCCATGCACTTTGCAACTGGATTTTACTGTCACTGGGTGATTTTGCATCTAGCATTCACTCCACATTTTCTCAACTGGGAGGAAAAGGAGCAGCTCAAAATCACAAATACCTCAGGGCAACACCGTACTGACTGCAAAGTCACCCCTGAACGGCCATAAAACAGCCAAAAATCTATGCAGAAGGTACCATAAAACCTGATGATCAAAGGAAGCGAAAGCGGCATGAAGTGTGGAGGCTACCATAAAATCTGATGATTAAAGGAAGTGAAAGCAGCATGCAATGCAGAGGGGAATTTCTATTCCAACATGGGTTTCGTAAAACAGCAGAGGGAAAAGCCAATGCAGAATCAGCCAGTGAAATGGCAAAATCCACTTGCAAACAGCGTCTGAAATGGATTGAAACTGCATTATTTGGCATGTGTGAAAACGCTGATGATAGACAGCAACCTAATTCCATGGGATATGATATGCTGCTCTGAAGAAGTTCTGAGCATTTATACGGCACCTTTGACTGTTCAAATTCACTGATTTTATTCATGTTTTAATTTTATACTTATCGCTTACTTTTCTGACACATGCCCCAGATAGGGTTGCCAGTTCTGGGTAGAGAAATACCTGGAAATCTGGGGGGGTGGAGCCTGAGGAGGGTGGGGTTTGGGGAGGGGAGGGACCTCAGCAAGCTACAGTGCCACAGAGTCCACCCTTCAAAGCAGCCATTTTCTCCAGGGGGAACCGATCTCTGTCATCCAGGCCCCACCCTGAGTTTGACAACCCTACTCCTCAAACAGCTTACATTAATCATGAAAGACAGGCCAAACAAGGAAAGTGGAATGAAGATAAGCTTGAAGTTGGAATTTATATCTAAATTGGGCTAGTCTGATCTTCCCTTGCCGTTAGTCTGTCTCAGACAAAAGGGATGGAGTTATCCTACAGTCCTTATTCCTTTGACAGGCAACAGAGGCCATAGTATCATGGAGCCAGTTTGGTGTAGTGGTTGAGTGCGTGGACGCTAATCTGGGAGAATCGGGTTTGATTCCCCACTCCTCCACTTGCACCTGGCTGGATGACCTTGGGCAAGCCGTAGTTCTGATAAGAGATGTTCTTGAAAAAGAGCAGTTTCTGTCAGAGCTCTTTCAGCCCCACCTACCTCACAGGGTGTCTGCTGTGGGGAGGGGAAGGGAAAGGAGTTTGTAAGCCGCTCTGAGACACCTTTGGGTAGTGAAGGGCGGGGTATAAATCCAATCTCCTCTTCTTCCTCTTCTTCTGCCATCTCCATTGGAGCCCAGGTGTTTTTTTATGTGTGTGGTGGGGGCTTTACCTCAGACCACCGTGTCAAGGCAGCCTTCTCAGCATCTGATCCTTATATTGTGCTTGGAGTAGTAAAGCCCCACCACAATAAGCACATGCATCAGGGAACTGGTGAGAATGAAAGAGACAGAGGTGGACAACAGAGAACGAGGAGGTTGGGGGCAATGCTCCCTCTAAGCTGTGGAGTCTTGTGAGCAGAAATTCTACTTTGTGAGCTGCTGGCATTAAAGCTGTGAGCGAGCCATTTGGCTGCTGCATAAACTAGTTTGCTCTGGAGCCCTCCTTCCTGAGCTAAGACAAAAATGTGTGAGCCGGAGGCTAAGAAACTGTGAGCTAGCTCACACTAACTCAGCTTAGAGGGAACACTGGTTTGGGGGGGGGAGAAAGCAACCCATGAGAAGGTGGCAAGAAAGGCAGACACCAGAAGATTGCTCAAAAGTTGGTGGAAGAAAGAAACAAGGAGGAGAAGGCTGTGGTGTGTGTGGGAAGAGTGAGATCTGGTAGAGGAAGATTTCCCTCATGCTGAGCTACACGGGGGAGAGTTAGTATTTACTAACCAAAAACTGGTGGCAGATTTATAGTTATCTTCATGGTGGTGGGGGAGAGACAGATTTATGCACAGGCTGAGAAAGCTACAATTTAGGACCCCAGATCGTAAAGGGCCTCTAAATACTCACTCCACATTGACTAAACAATATTAAATTACCTTTGGGAGGTAATGCTATGGGATCTGTTAAACGTGACTTAGTTTAGGGCCTCCACATGTCTTAATCCAACACAGGGTTTGTGTGTGTGTGTGTTTGTCCACTCATGCACACACTGAGATATAGGGGTATCTATATCAATTTGTGGCTGGGGAGAGCTTTGAACCAGTAGTCCCCTAGATCACATTCTTTTAGCTATTGTACTAAGCCGTTCCTCTCAGCTTCACAACATACATGTTTCTACCAAGTAGAAACCCACTTTTTGTATATCCTCAGTCCTTACAACCTAGTTCCCAGATACTCTGTCTGACCCAATTTCTGTTCTAAAATTGTATGTATAGTCTTCAGAGTTTGTGATGGAAATATTTCTAAAACCAAAGATGTTACCTAACCAGGTATCGAGTCCAAAGTAGATGATGGGGCTATCTAAGCGAGGTAAAGAGTGGAATGAATGGAGAAAAATTGAATGCAGATTGTAATCTGTTGTTAGGATGGATCTGTAAGCAGTCTTTAATTTGAAAGTGCTTTTACTGTTTTGTAGTGTAAAAAAATGGATGGTATCAATCAATGCTTCCCCCACCAGCCTGACAGCACTTCTGCTCCTGCTGCCTTCAGGCACTGGGGTTACCATCCTCCTGGTGGGGTCTGGAGATGTCCTGGAATTACAGTGTATTTTCAGACTACGGAGCTCCGTTCCTCTGGAGAGCTTTTTTAGTCTTGTGCCTGTTTTCATACAGAGCTCCATTCCTCTGGAGAAAATGGCTGTGTTGGAGGGTGGACTCTATGGCCATATATCCTGCTCTCCTCAGGTCCCACCCCCAAATCTCTATGGATTTCCCAACCCAGAGTGGGCAACCCTAGGCCAGGTGTGCATATTACACCCAGTGCTCCCCCCTCCATTTCTAGGAATTTCCCAAGCTGGAGTTAACAACACTAAATGTGGGGCCCCCAGTCTGAAGTGGTGTGGTATATAGGTCTGTTAGATACATGTTAGCTACCTCTTTGAGGCCTCCATCTGCCTGTAAATGGCAAACTGTACAATGCACACAACTCTTCAAACTGGGGACACCCAGGGATTTAGCCTTTTAGTCCCCATTCTGTAATCAAAACTAGACTTCCTGTGCTGCTGTTGCCATTTTAAAGAGAAAAAAGAAGTAGCCTTAACAAACCCATCTTTCCCCCCTTTAAAGTGCTATGACTACCTCCAGGAGCCTGATCTTTATAAGCAACTGAACAGAGGTCAAAAGGTTGAATCCCAGCCTATTACACATGTACATCTTACTGCAGATTTTCAGAGCAGCAAGTCTTTAATCTTGACTTTGGATTCTACGCCTGCCTTACGCACCATTCTTTTTTGTCCAGTGTATTTATTCTGCAACTACAATTAAAAAACACCACTTTTCTAAATCAGGGTGGAACGTCACTTGTGACATGTGGGGGGTGACATCCAAAGTTTTGTTTCAATTTACGCGTCCAGCAAGCATCTTCAATTTAAATCCTCGTGGTTAAGACTTTGTGCATACATTTTAGCATTAGTTCCTTGAATGAATGGGTACTGAATGAATGGGTACAGAAAGGAAGGCAGGCAAAGGGGGAGAACCCACTGTTGAAACTGACCATACTTTTTCTGAAACTGACAAGCAGCTGTGAAGCCCCATTTTTCATATTGCCAAGCACTAGGGATTCTTTGCTGTGTTATCGGCCATTGTGAAAAATAAAGAGTCACATGATCTCATAATATGGGGAAACATGTTGAGTGGACAGAATGCATGGTAGAACCCACTGATACTGGCATTGCAAGCTGTGATCATTGACAATGTGTGTGTGTCTGTGTGCACATGCCCGTGCAAAGTGGGCTGCCACATTTTGCACAGGGTTGCCGTTTGTATGGGGGAGGAGTCCAAAGGCAGAAGCTCTGGAGAGCTTTTTTAGTCTTGTGCCACTAAATTGAAAAAAATGGGTGTTTGTGTATTTTCACCAATGCCCTAGCAGAGCTGCATAGTAACGCTAATTTCCTACCCTTCCTTGCAAATCTGAGTGGTTTTCTCATTGTGATTCTCTAATTTGATCCTGCATACTGGTCATGTTCTTGGCAGTTTTTAAAAGCCTGTCCTGTACAGACCCAAATGGATTGATCCCAAGCAATTCTTAAGTTTGGTGGTTTGCAGAAAGTCCATGTGGCTCAGCTGCTATTTTAATGTTAGGCTTCCAGAGACTGCCAACATGGTTCCTCCCCCCTACTTTGTTCACTAAAGCATTAAAGGGAAAAATGTTTCCAAAGCTTTAGGCTTCCCATTGCAGTCTCTCTCTCTCTCTCCCCCTCCCTCCCCCCTCCCCCCCTCTTTCCATACATCTCATATCGTTTCAGATTGCTAGACTCATGCTGCTTGTCAAACAAAATTAAAAATGTTAAAAAGAGGGGGAAATGGAGCTTGTACACTGATGAGGGGGGGAGGTGGCAGAAGGTGCAGAGTGGGTGGAATAACCTTGATGTAGGCAGGGAGTGACCTTCGAGGGGGAGTGGGAAATCCAAGGGAATCTGTATGCTTTTGAATTACATTCGGCTTGGATGTGAAACAAGGGAAAAATCAGCACAAAAGCACTCTCAGAAAACCCGGGGAAACTGCAGCCAAAAAGCAAACTGAACACTGAAGAGAGGGAAATCAATGCAGAATGACAATGAAAACCCAATGGACATGCATGGTGAAAGCTAGGGAGAACATTCATGCATAATAGGTCCTCCTCTCTTTGCATCTCTCATCTGAAGCAGAATGGCATGGGGTTGCCAACTCCCATTTGGGAAATACCTGGAGGTTTTGGGGGTAGAACCTATGACGGGCAGGGTTTGGGGAGGGAAGGGACCTCCGTTGGGCATAATAGCATATATTCCACCTTCCAAATGAGTCATTTTCTCCAAGGGAACTGATCTCTGTCATCAGGACATCAGTTGTAATCCTGGGAGATCTCCAGGCCTACAGTTGCCAACACCTACTTGGGAACTACCTGGAGATTTGGGGGTGGAGCCTACAAAGGCCAGTGTTTGGGGAGGGGAGGGATCTCAGCCCAGTATAATGCCCATAGAGTCCACCCTCCAAAGCAGCCATTTTCTCCAGGGGAACTGATCTCTGTTGTTTGGAGAGTCGTTGTGATACCAGGAGATCTCCAGGCCCCACCTGGAGGTTGGCAACCCTGGTTGCGCATGCCCCTTGCCTTTTGCAGACAGAATGGAAAGAGATTGCCCGAATGTCTGCTTCTCGCCAGAAAACTAGGATCGAGGATGAATGCTTCTCAGAGCTAGTTCTGCTCCTTCTCTCACTCAGCTCCTGCTGTCTACCAAACTGCTGGTGCTGACCCTCAATTCCGCCTTCACCAGCAATATCTTTGGTTGCAATCTTTGTATGTCCCCAGTGAGGCTGCAATGAACGAAGGCAAAGTGGTGGTGGGGTAGATAAGTTTTATGACTCATTGGCCATGACAGCAGAAGCACTCTGATGAAATTACCGGATTAAAATCAACAAAAACAGGGCCCCAAACATGGACACATAACGTGGCAAACAACTCTGTATCCAAGTGCAGATGGGATGGAAGGATCCGTTTGGCCTTCTCTGTGCATCCACCTGTTCTTGCATAAGGTACCACGGTCTGGTTTTTAAAAGACAGAACTGGAGCTTGCAGGTAAAGAGGCACTAAACTCTGTCCTCTTCCTTACATTCCCTCATTGTACTCTGCTGCTTTAAACCTAATGGCATGGCTCGGACCCTAAGTAGCACAAGTGAAGTTGTGCTAGAACCTGCAACATTCTTGCTTCCTCTGCCCACTGTAGCCCAGGAACAGTGAAGGGGCAAGATGGAGGGGGGAAATTGGCAGAAATCATCCTCCACCCTTTACCAGTTGAATTGGTGTGACTCTGGTGGGATGTGAAAGTATGGTCTAACCCAGGGCTTCCCCAACCTTTTTGAATCTGTGGGCATCTATGGAATTCAGACAGTGGATGGTGGGCACAACCACGAAATGGCTGCCATGAGAGGTGGAGCCAACCACAAAATGGCTCTCACATGAGGTGGCGGCAATCACAAAAAGTGAGATCATGCACAAACTTAATATTAACTCTTTGGGATTTCAGGCAGAAGCTCTGTTTAACAGGACACCTTTTAAAATGTGTATATTGTTTGAAAACATTTTCTTGCATACACACAGCCTATCTTACTTATGTTGACAGCAGCACATGTGAAAGGGATCTAGGTGTTCTGGTTGATTACAAGCTAAACATGAGCCTGCAGTGCGATGTGACTGCAAAGAAAGCTAATGCAATCTTAGGATGCATTAACAGAAGCATTGTGTCCAGATCACGGGATGTGGTAGTTCCACTCTATTCTGCTATGGTCAGGCCTCACCTGGAGTACTGTGTCCAGTTTTGGGCACCACGTTTTAGGAAGGATGTTGACAAGCTCGAGCGTGTCCAGAAGAGGGCAACCAGGATGGTGAGAGGGTTGGAATCCAAGTCTTATGAGGAAAGGCTGAAAGAATTGGGTATGTTTCGCCTGGGAAAGAGAAAGCTTAGAGGGGACATGATTGCAGTCTTCAAGTATTTGAAGGGCTGTCATGTAGAAGATGGAGCAGATCTATTCTCTCTTGCTCCAGACTGTAAGACTAGATCTAATGGGTGGAAATTACAAGGGAGTCGTTACCGGCTAAATATCAGGAGAAACGTCCTAACTGTAAGAATGGCTGAGCAGTGGAACAGACTGCCTTAGGAGGTGGTGGATGCTCCTTCGCTGGACGTTTTCAAGCGGAGGCTGGACGACCATCTTTCGGGTATGTTGCAGGGCTATCTTTTGGCTACGCTCCTGCAGAGTGCAGGGGGTTGGACTACATGACCTGCAAGGTCCCTTCCAATGCTAACATTCTGTGATTCTATGATCTTCAGTCATACAGTGAAGAACATGGTGCTGTGGTGGCAGCTGAGGTTGAAGCCACTTCTAGAAACTCTGCACAGCCCATCAGTCCAGTGGCCATTCAGAAGCCCCCCTGGGCAAAAGCCCCACCTGGCCCCTTCCACTTTCTAAAAACATTTGGCGGGCACCGGGAAAGTCTCTGCAGGCACCATAGTGTTCTCGGGCACCATGTTGGGCTGGGAGGGGGGAAATTATTCAGACAATGAAATGTGCTGAGGTAAGGCAGAAGAGGGAGCTGCGGTGGCTCAAGTGGTTAAGACGCTGAACGGCAGGCTGTGGAAGGTCAGTAGTTCAGCAGTTCGAGACCTGAGTGTGCTGCATGATGGAGTGAGCTCCCATCTCTAGTTCCAGCTCCTGCCAACCTAGCAGTTCGAAAGCAAGAAATTGCAAGTAGATAAATAGGTACCACTTCGGTGGGAAGGAAACAGCGTTCCATGCACCTTGGTGTTTAGTCATGCCAGCCACATGACCACGGAAACGTCTTTGGACAGCGCTGGCTCTTCGGCTTTGAAATGGAGATGAGCACTGCAACCCTAGAGTCGGACTCGACTGGCTTTCGAGAAAGGGAACCTTTACCTTTAAGGCAGAAGAAGAGACAACATTTCAATCCCTTTACCAACGTGCTCCCTGTTATGTACAAAACCCACTCACACACATACATGAATAAGTGTGCGTGGGTTCCCTTGTTATGTCTAGTTTGACCTTGAGCCTGTTTTTCCTCAGAGGCTCAGATCGGCTTTACTAACAACCTTGTTATCATCACAATAACATAAATGCTTCTTTCATCGGCAGCCAATCGTAACCTCAGAAGTCCTAACATTAAAGAGCAAAGAAAAGCTCTCGAACCCTTTGTCTTAGTGCCCTGCTATGTCCTGACTGCGTGGAATGTTACAGTAGAGCATAGACTGCTGAATCTTATAAGTTATACTTTGGCGTTATACTGATACTGCAGTCTAGGAAAAACAAAGAGTCTCCATCCAAACATCAGTAGACAAAGGATCTAGCTACTATAGCTACCTATGAATTAGGATATTACCACAAACTGCTATGGATTATACCAAGGAATTTGGATTTATTATACAGACATGTTTTCAGTGAACAGCATAAATGAAGAGCACAATTTTAATTTGTGCAAATGCCTGAAGGCGTGTCATTTCCTTTCTTCAATCTTGTTTTATTTTGTCTTTTTGTTCTTGTTTATTTATTCGTTTGTTTTAAGCGTTCCTTTCCTGCCATCTCCTTGCCCTCAAGTTTCTTACCGTATTAAAAACAATTCCTTTTGTAAAGAATTAAAAAAAGGCTCAGATTCCGGATCTGAGGCTTATATATGTTACCTTTTTGTGACCTTATACTGTTTGTTTCCAGAATATTTACTAGGAAACAGGGTGGTGCAAATGCACCCTTAAAGCAAGCCGTCAGCTATGTTGTTTCAGAAAATTAATTTGTGCGTTTTTAAAAAATAACCGATTATTTTTGCAGAACCAAATAAAGGTTTCTTTGGCTCCTCCTGGACATGGCAAACATAGGGATGCCAACAAGGCTGAAGAAAATGTCCCTTAAATGTCCCTTAAATAGAGGCTTAATGGGAAGAAGATGAGGAGGAGGAGGAGGAGATTGGATTTATACCCCACCCTTCACTACCTGAAGGAGTCTCAGAGTGGTTTACAATCCCCTTCCCTTCCCTTCCCCTCCCCACAACAGACACCCTGTGAGGTAGGGGGGGCTGACAGAGCTCTCTCTCAAGAACTGCCCTTAAGATCAGGGAAATGCTGATCGCCACTTTGGGGTCAGGAAGCCATTTTCCTCCAGGCCAGTTTGGCTAGGGATCCTGGATGGTTTTTTGTCATCTTCTGGGCCTGGAACACCAGTCACTGTGGGCGTGGAGGGAGAGGTACTTGTGAATTTCCTGCCTTGTGCAGCGGGTTGGACTAGATGACCCTGGAGGTCCCTTTCTGCTCTATGATTCTAAGTCATGATGGTATGGAAAGGCTTCTACCTCAGTTTGATGTAGTGGTTTGGTGGTGGTTCGGTGCGCGGACTCTAATCTGGGAGAACCGGGTTTGATTCCCCGCTCCTCCACTTGCAGCTGCTGGATGACCTTGGCAAAGCCATAGTTCTGTTAGAGCTGTTCTCTCAAGGACAGTTCTGGAAAGAGCTCTCTCAGCCCCACCTACCTCACAGGGTGTCTATTGTGGGGAGGGGAAAGGAAAGGAGATTGTAAACTGATCTGAGACTCTGAGTGAAGGGCGGGTTATAACTCCAATATCATCATCTTCTTCTTCTTCTTCTTCTTCATTTTATGCAGAGTACATCATGCGAAATGCTGGCCTGGATGAATCACAAGCGGGAATTAAGATTGCTGGGGAAAAGATCAACAACCTCAGATATGCAGACGATACCACTCTAATGGCAGAAAGTGAAGAGGACCTAAAGAGCCTCTTGCTCAGGGTAAAAGAGGAGAGCGCAAAAGTGGGCTTGAAGCTCAACATCAAAAAAACTAAGATCATGGCATCCGGCCCCATCACTCCTTGGCAAATAGAAGGGGAAGCTGTGGAAGTAGTGACAGACTTCACGTTCCTGGGATCCCAGATCACCGCAGACTGTGACTGCAGCCATGAAATTAAAAGACGCCTGCTCCTTGGGAGGAAAGTGATGGCGAACCTAAACAGCATGATAAAAAGTAGAGACATCACCCTGCCAACAAAAATACGCATGGTCCAAGCAATGGTATTCCCAGTAGTCATGTATGGCTGTGAGAGTTGGACTATAAGGAAGGCCGAGCGCCGAAGAATAGATTCTTTTGAACTATGGTGCTGGAGGAGACTCTTGAGAGTCCCTTGGACTGCAAGAAGATCAAATCAGTCAATCCTAAAAGAAATCAACCCTGACTGTTCCCTGGAAGGCCAGATAATGAAACTGAAGCTAAAATACTTTGGCCACCAAATGAGAAGGGAGCACTCACTGGAGAAGACCCTGATGCTGGGAAAGATTGAAGGTCAAAGAAGACGGGGACGGCAAAGGATGAAATGGTTAGGCAGTGTCATAGATGCAACGAACCACAGGACTAGGCCACAGCTAAACTTCCAGACCAGATGCTGCTGCTGGGTCATGCCACTGTTGCTGGAAGCGCGTGCATTCTAGTGGCTTCTTCTCAGGCTGCATGTACATATGAATGTGAAGATCTGTGATCGGTTTCATTCCCCCCCCTGCAGCTGCCACGGCTGTGATTTAAATAGGAAGAGGGGCGTGGCATGGTGGGTGACGTGGGGCCTATTTGAAGTCTGCACCATTCCCCAACTTTAGACGTGGCAATCAGTTTGGGGGAAGAGCTGCTAGGGAGTCTGCTGTTCGTTCTTTGTTATCTCCAGCAATTCAGAGCTTCCCCTCTTCCTTCCCATCTCGTCCACTGGACCTGTACAAGGCATGCAGGGGGTGATGGTAAGATTTTATCATCTCAAGCAAGGTAGGGCTGCCAACCGCCAGGGGGCACTGGGAGATCTCCTGCCATTACAATTGTTCTCCAGAAGATCAAGGTCAGTTCCCCTGGAGAAAATAGTTTGGAAGGTGGGCTCCCCCCCCCCCCATTGTACAGTTGCTTTAAAAGAGGGGGGTTGGTTGGAAATTTGATGGAGAAACCGTCAAAGCAACTCTTCCCAGGTATTCCCATGGGGCACTAACAGCTATTCCCAGCGCTCTGTTCTGGCACATGCGCATAATCAATGCAAATTTTGTTTTAAAAATATGTATACACATGCTGCAGCGGCAGAATTTGAACAAACCCATGAGCTACGTGGCCACACAATGAAATGCAGTTCCACTGTCCCTTGGTCCAAATGAGCTTCCGACATTTAGCGTCGGTTTATCCACCAATCTCGTTTTTTCGTTCCACTGTAAATTCATCAAGTCGTGAGTTCTTCGAGTCAGAAACCAGAACAATCAAGGAATATGGGATGGGAAAAGCCACGCTATAGGCAGTGTTCCCTCTAAGCTGAGTTAGTGTGAGCTAGCTCACAGGTTTTTAGCCCGTGGCTGACACATTTTCGTCTTAGCTCAGGAAGGGATGGCTCCAGAGCAAACTAATGCATACAGTAGCCAGATCACTCGCTCACAACTTTAAAGCCAGTAGCTCACAAAGTAGGATTTTTGCTCACAGGACTCCACAGCTTAGAGGGAGCATTGGCTATCGGATAGACTCTTTTGGTGTTGCTCTTCTGGCAATGGCTATTTTGAGCCCACGAAGAACTTTTGCCAGGAAGGATTAAGGACTTTTTCATGAAGAGGAGTGGTCCCCTTGCCATGTCAGGTGGGAAACACTGCTTCCTGTTCCTGTTCACCCCCCTCCTGGAGACGGTGGGCTTTTGCCATAGAATGGGGCAGCAGATAATACACTGTGGCCCCAGTCACACAGGCCGGATATCGCGGGGGGGGGAGGCATGGCTAATTGCCCTGGCGCAGTTTGATGCACAATTACGCAATCAGATGCGCCGGCGGCACACCATGGGACCTTCCCTCGGCACCGGCGGGTAAACGAGGGACTGGAGGGGAATGCCGCGTGCCAGCGCGATCACACCACGGGCATCTGGAGGCAGCCCGTGGCAAACGTTTACTAGTACCTTGGAGGTACTAGTTTTTTAAGGCGCATTGTCAGCGGTAAGCCACGGGTGCGCTCCACTTCCCAGATGTTGGAGTGTGATCGCGCCCGGATAATCTGCCCACCTTCCGTGCCTCTCCCGCGGCACGTTTGCCGTGTGACCGGGGCCCTAGTTCAGCTTTCTGTTCACACAGTGTCTAAGCTGCTAGGAAGCTCACAAGCAGGATGGCTGCAACAGTCCGTGCCTCCAAGCAACTGATACAAAGAGGCCTACTTCCTCTGACACTGAAGGGAATAGATATCCATCGCGATTGGTAGCCATTGATAGACCAGTCCTCCATGAATTTGTCTACTCCCCCTTTGAAGCCATGACCACATTTCATGGCAGCAAGTTCCAGAAATTTAACTATAGGCTGTGTGAAGGAATACTTGTCTGCTCTGAATCTCCCACCCTTCAGCTTCAGTGGATGACCCCTGGTTCTAGTATTGTGGGAGAGGGAGAAACTTGGGTACTTGGGTCCCCTGGAGATGTCTGTCCCCACCTGTAGTACTGGTGTCTAGGTGTGAGCTGGTACTTCAGCACCTTCCTCATGTATGCCAGCCCAAGCCATTCCTTGGCTGTAGAACTAAGCCTCACAAGGGCCTCTCGAGCCAGGACTCTTGGTTCCTGGGTCCCAGCACTTATCGCCTGCATGACCAAGGAAATGTGGAGTAGCCTGACACTAAGATGAGATCCTGCTTAGAACTGCATTCCTGTGCTTTTGGGTCTTTAATATCTGCACAGGAGGGTAACTGTTTTGGCAAAATCTTTTAAGGAGCTTTAGGATTCTGGCTTTAATACTGCCTTTAATAAAACCTAGCAGCATGAATAGCCCAGCTCCCCCAAGCTCACTGGAGCCTGGGAGTTAAGCAAGGTCAGCCATGGTTAGTACTTGGATAGGAGACCACCAAGGAAGACTGTGGTTGCTATGTGGAGGAAGGCAATGGCAAGCCACCTCTGTGTGTCTCTTGCCTGGAATGCCCAGTGAATGGGGTTGTTATGAGTCATTTGTGACTCAACGGTTTCTTCTTCTTCTTCTTCTTCTTCTTCTTCTTCTTCTTCTTCTTCTTCTTCTTCTTCTTCTTCTTCTTCTTCTTCTTCTTCTTCTTCCTCCCCCCACAAGGAA
>NW_015174281.1:1325135-1331737 GCF_001447785.1 Gekko japonicus | reverse complement strand
CCTCATGGAGTAAGAACATAAGAGACGCCAATGTTGGATCAGGCCAAAGGCCCATCCAGTCCGACACTCTGTGTCACACAGTGGCCAGAAATACCAGGTGCCATCAGGAGGTCCACCAGTGGGGCCAGGACATTAGAAGCCCTCCCACTGTTGACCCCCCAGTAAATAGCAGATGGGGAGAGGGAAGGGTTAACCTTCCTCTTTCAGTACCGTGGCCCTGATCCGAGTACCATTCTCATAGTTTCTTCTGTCTTTTTAGAAATGTGGAGGAGCCAGTCACTGATCTCTTGACATCTTCTCTAGTTACTCTTTGAGAAAAAATGGTTGCCCCTTGAGATTTGTGGTTGAGTTGTGATCCTGGGGTCAAGCTTGTAACCCTATTGTTCATTATACTACACTGGCTCACCTCTGTTTAGAGACCATGTTATGCCAGAACCCTTTAATTCCCAAGGTCCCTGCTTATTCTTTCTCCAAAAATTATTCAGGGTCCTAACAGAGTGATCTCCTGAGTTCGAATCACTGTGTCCATAGTGCGGGTATAATAGAAGCCAGCTGTGCAATCTACTTGGCTGGGTTCCTGGGAGTCCCCAGGGAAACATTCCGGCCTCTCTGCACCCTTTGCTGCTTCCACAATTGCTATGCTTCTAACAGGAAGGTCGTAGTCTGGGTTCCTTGTCATTTCTAATGAGTTTGCAAAGCCTGTCTTGTGTCTGGTGATTCATTGCAGAGGAGCTGTGCTTTTGCAAGGAGCTTTCGTGGAGGAACTACCTCCTTCACAGCTCATCTTACTTACCTTAACAACAGCCAAGAGGGACAGTGGCTCGTATAGCCCAATCTTATCAAGTCTTGGAAGCTAAGCAGGGTCAGTACTTGGGTGGGAGACCACCAAAGCAGACTCTGTAGAAGAAGGCAATGCCAAACCACCTCTGCTTCACACTTGCCTTGAAAGTCCCTTGCTGTGGTTGCCAGGAGTCAGTGGTGACTTGGTGGCATGTTGTGTACAGAAGAAGAGCCAACGATAAAAACAGACGAAGCCGCTTCATACTGAGTCAGCCTCTGGGTCTGTCCAAGTCAGGACTGTCGACTCAGATTGACAGCAGCTCTCCAGGGCCTCATGGAGAGGTCATTCACATCACCTGGGGGGGCCAGCTTTTAAACCAGTCCCTCTAGCTGTCCCTTAAATAACAGCTGGATCTGAAGGAAATTACCAGGCTACTTACCTCCATGCCATTTATACCTTACCTCCATGCCATTTACCTATCCATGCCCTGAAAAGGGTTCAGTTGCCTATTTCCACACATCAAGCTTCTATTAAAGGGATGGGATTTTTCCCCCTCCCGGAACCTTTCCTTTCCTTTCCTTTCCTTTCCTTTCCTTTCCTTTCCTTTCCTTTCCTTTCCTTTCCTTTCCTTTCCTTTCCTTTCCTTTCCTTTCCTTTCCTTTCCTTTCCTTTCCTTCCCTTCCCTTCCCTTCCCTGTAATTTAAGAGCCTGCAAGCCATACGTCAAAATATTGTATAGATAATTTGCAGCTGCAAAGATAATTATGGCTAGATCACATGCACATTTTTTAAAATCTTGCCTGATAGTAAAAACTTTAGTTTATGCTGTTCAGAAATGTTCTGTAGGCAGTCGATCCAGGGAGTAATATATTGGCTGCAAAGTGAATTATAACGGGGGCAGTTAAAAAGGATATGGGCAGTCGAGTCAACTTGGTCCTTTACAGTAAATGCAAAAACCTTTCTCGGGGGATTACAGTTATTTAACAGTTTTGGAACTGTTAAATAAAAGAAACATTTAGACAGTTTGAGCATTTTCTGATAAGATAAATGGAAGTAAATAGGGGAGCATTTCTGATCAGCTTTGAATTTTTAAACAATCATTTTCATACAGTTAACAGAGGGTTGTTGTTGTTTTGTGAATCTGTAGGATTTAGGCTCAGGTTTAATATTGTGAGCTTGGAATCAATTGGGCTAAGCCAAGTTCCCAGCCAGGAATCAGCTGGTACTAGCTGCAGTAAAGAGGGCAGATGATGATGATGATGATGATAATAATAATAAATAAATAATAATAATATATTTTGATTTATTAATCGCTCAGTTCTGCAGAGCTGCTGGCTCTGAGCGATTTACAGTTACACATATTAACAAGGGACTAACAATGATTCATAGGGGGTAAGGGAGGACAAGATATAAATCTTTTAAAGTCACACACATTTGCAGCCAACGGGGTTTTTGTTCAGCTGTAGACTTAGACGTGTTCCAGACGGCATTCACTCGGCTTGGCTTGATGACGTCAGTTTTTCCAGGACTGCTTCGAGTCGCAGCGTCGCACTGCCACCGCCTGGCCGGATTGGCCCATCGTAGGCTTCTTAATGCCGAAGAGATTTTCCAGGCTTCCGAGCTGGACATTCCGTTTCGCCGGCTAACACCTCCCCCCACCGGGGGGGGTTAGTGTGCCCACCCTCTCTAAGGAGTGGTACCCATTTTATCTACTCGCCGAAGCTTTTGAACCGCTGGGCGGACGGCGAGCTGGGGACAAGGCTGGTAGCTCACACCAGTGCGGGCTAGAACTGACAGCAGTTCTGTTCAGTTAAGATGTTACTGTAACCAGAGGATAAATCCTCTGGGCCACCGACTGGAGATGCCCAGGGTTGAAACAAGGACCTTCTGCGTGGAAAGCAGGGGCTCTAGCCTCAACTCTATAATAATATTTTTAGGAAACCTCAGTGAAAGGGGGTAATGTTTTAAATGAAGCTCATGAGCAAAAACAAATGTTCAAAGCATTAAGATCCAAAAGTGTGAGGAACAGAAATTAACAAGTTATCTTAGACATTTACCACTAAAAGAGGCAGAGGGAACATATCTGGGGCACAACCCCAATTTTTTTGAAGCAAATGGGGGGGCATCTTTTTGTGAGGAACAGAAATTAACAAGTTATCTTAAACATTCACCACTAAAAGAGGCCGAGGGAACAGATTTGGGGCACACCCCCAATTTTTTTTGAAGCAAACGGGGGGGGGCATCTTTTCCTAGCCAATGAATAAACAAACACATAAATAAAATCTGAGGATTTTAAAGGAGAAACAAATGAAGGTGGATGATGTGTCAGGTAGGGATGCTGGCTTCCAGGTGGCGCTTGGGGATCCCCCAGACATACAGCTCATCTCCAGATGACAGGGATCAGGTCTTCTGGAGAAGATGGATGCTTTGGAGGGTGGACTCTATGGCCTTGTGCCCCACTGAGGTCCCTGTCCTCCCCAGGCTCCATGCCCAAACCTCCAGGAGTTTCCTAGCCTGGATCTGGCAGCCCTATGTGCTGCATCCCCCTCCGGTGGCCAAAGGCGACCTGACAACCCTAAATGTGTGGGTTGGGTTGTTTGTGCATATCCCTAGTCTTAGAAGCAGTTCAGAGTTAAGCCTGTGTCTGAGCTTTATGATTTGGGATTGTCAACTCCACCTTGAGCGATGCTTGGAGATCTGGGGACAGTGCCTAGGGAGAGAAGAGTCTGGAGAGTTGAGGGAACTCAGTGGAGATGTGTTGCCATAGAGTCCGACCTTCAAAGGTACCACATTCTCTGGGGAACAGACCTGGAGATGCACTGGAATCTCAGGAGTACTCCAGGTGCCACCTGGAGATTGGCAACCAATCTGTATTTCATGACACTCTCCTTCTCCATAGAAACGTTCCCCTGGCATAGGACACTAGCACAGTAGCAAGAAGTGTTTCAGATCATCTTCTAGAGCGGGGGGGATTCTATTGCAGGAGAAACCTATTCTACCATCATTTTGGAGAGTCTCAGCCAATGCTCCCTCCAAGCTGTGGAGTTTTGTGAGCAAAAATTCTACTTTGTGAGCTACTGGCATTAAAGTTGCAAGCGAGCCAGTTGGCTACTGCATAAATTGCTTTTTTCTGGAGGGTTCCTTCCTGAGCTAAGACCAGGGATATTTTTGGGCAGGAACGCACAGGAACCGAGTTCCGGCTGGCTCCCAAGTTGGCCACACCCAGCAGGAACTCATTAGCATAATAGGCCACACCCAACTGCAGAAACTCATTAGGATTGGCTACATTAGGGGTGTGTGGCCTAACATGCAAAGGAGTTCCTGCTACAAAAAAAGGCCCTGGGTTTTGACAACAAACAAGGTAAACAGAATAAGAAGAAAAAGGTGGGTGTGACTGGATAACCACACTTCTGGTAACATGGGGGTGTGGCCTAATGTGCTAATGAGCTGTGCTGTCAGGGGTGTGGCCTAATATGCTAATGGGTTTCTGCTGTTGGGTGTGGCCTATTATGCTAATGAGTTCCTGCTGGGCTTTTTCTACAAAAAGAGCCCTGGCTAAGACAAAAAACGTGTGAGCCGGAGGCTAAAAAACTGTGAGCCAGCTCACACTAACTCAGCTTAGAGGGGACACTGGTTGCAGCCCAATGCCAGATTTTACTGCCTCCCTAGGAAGAAGGCTTTAATTATCCTTGCGAAGACTTTACTAGTTTTCCTCTTGGTGTCTAAAGGGCTGAGAACCTCCCACGGTGTGAGGCAAAAATAGTCATACAAGCAATTCTTTTTTTTTTTAAGGACAATAAATTGCTATTATTATCTGCTAAAATATTAAAATACCACAATCCTGTTTTGTTTGAAGTGTTTCGCTGTCATTTGTCTCTGTCTTCCAAGATAAAGAAGTATTCTTTCTCATATTGGGGAAGGGGGGAGGTGCAGTTTGGCTCCACTATTCTTGTGCTATTAGAATGCGACTCTCCCGACTCCAGAGACACCTGGGTCAAAAGAGAGCATGGGGATTTGGCCACCCTTTGGCCTATGAAAAAGGCCTTTTCCCAGGTCAAGTGAATGGATTTCTTGGAACCACTGATGATAGCAATGGCCTTAGCATCTGCTGACGTTCTCCAAAGAGACGGATGAGTAAGACCTTGGTTCCCGGGCCCCCACAAGTCAAGAACATAACGGTCAGTCTTGAGAACTCTGTGACTTCCTGTATGCGAAAGGGGAAAGAAAGGGAAAGACTTGGGGAGAGGGTGGATGACTAGTGGGGGGAGGCTTTCCAAGGGGTCTTTGATAGATTCCATTCTTTGAAATTTCTCAAGAAGACAAAGCAAAAACCCTTCTGTTTCCGACAAGGATGTTTTCAGAATTTCCTTGCAAAAATAAAGAAAATCTCTCCCCACCACCACCCTTAGACGGGAGGAACGAAACCATGCGGAAGCAGGAATTTTTCCTTACAGCACATACCTAATGGCAAATCTTTGTTCTAGAGTCAGGGTAGCTAAACAGAGACCCCGTGTACAGAGGAGGTACTCTTCTAAGCACCATATACTGGGGACAGACAACACTTTCATTTTTTTCTTATAGGGTTGCCAGACTCCAGGTAGGGTTGCCAGGCCAGGGAAGGGGTTCCCCTGATTTCGGGGGCTCCAATCCGCTGCTGGCCAGCTGGCCCGTGGGGGAAGCCCCACCCCGAACAGCCCCCTCCTGCGCCAACATGGTTGGTGAGATGATGTCACATGGAAGTGATGTCATCACAGCGGGCTGGTCAACGCGTTGATGCTCTAGCATTTTGGCCGAAACTCTATGGTTACCATAGAGTAGGGCTGCCAAGTAGGGGCGGGTAACCCCCCGCTTTGGAGGCCTGATTTCCGCCGCTGCGTAATCAGGCCCCGGGGGGAACCCCACCCCCACATGCACGTCACCAGGAAGTGACGTGGGCACGCCGGGCATGCTGGGGGTGGGGCCACAGCCATTCAAGGGAAAACTCTATGGCTTCCCCTTGTATGGCCGTGGCCCCGCCCCCAGTGTGCCTGGTGTCCTCCTGTCACTTCCGGGTGACGTGCGTGTGGCGCGCACGCAGAAGATGGCAGCCGGGAGCCCCCCGCTCCCGGCGAAGATACACTTTGCAACCCTACCGTAGAGTTTTTGGCCAAAATGCTAGAGCACTGACACGTCGACGTGCCCGGTGTGATGACAACACTTCCGGGCGACATCATCTTGCTATGTGCGCAAAGCACGGACAAAGAAGACTACAGAATGGATCTGGGAGCCGCCCCCCCCCACTAAAAGTGAGGTAAGACCTGGCAACCCTACCTCCGGGAGGTCTCCTGCCAGGCTGCCACTACAATTGACCTTCAGACGACCAAGATCAGTTCCCCTTGAGCAAATGGCTGCTTTGGAGGGTGCACTCTATGGCATTATATCCTGCTGAGGTCCCTCCCCTCCCTAAACCCCACCCTCCCCAGGTTCCACCCCTAAAATCTCCAGGTATTTCCCAACCCAGAGCTGGGAACCCTACTTGTGGCTCTGGAGGCAAAGAAGTGTTGGACTAGAGAGATTTGGATCCCCAGCAGGGTGTCCGTGAGCCCCATGGTGCCTGCTGATGGAGAGATTTGGATCCCCAGCAGGGTGTCCGTGAGCCCCAAGGTGACTGCTGATGTCTTTCCTGGTGCCCACTTCCTTCCCAACCAGAGGTACTCACAGTGATGATGATTTCAGCAGCAATTCTGTTCACTCAGGCAACAGAAACAGGAAGCCTCCAGACACTATGATTTAGCAGTTACTGAGAACCACAAGAACTGTGGGTGCTTGGATGTGCATCCCAT
>NW_015174281.1:1319991-1323919 GCF_001447785.1 Gekko japonicus | reverse complement strand
CCCCGCCCAGCGTGTGACGTCAATTCCGGAGACGTTCTGGCGGCGCGCGTGCGCTTCGCGCGCGCATACCCTAACAGCTCCCGGACGGGCAGGACGCTCCCCCGCCGGTGAGTTATTCGGATTTGGCAACCCTATTTCTCAGAGCTGTTCTCTCAAGAGCAGTTCTCTCATAACTCTCTAGCCCCACCTACCTCACAAGCTGCCTGTTGTGGGGAGAGAAAGGGAAGGAGACTGTAAGCTGCTCTGAGACTCCGAGTGAAGGGCAGGGTATAAATACAAGACTTCTTCTTCTATATAGACTGTTGATATCAGCAGCTAGTTTGGCGGCGGCTGCTCCACCCCAAATGTCAAGCCAGTAGCTGAGGCAACAGAAGTCTCACAACAAGGCTTGTCCCAGGCCCTGCACCTCCCCCCATATTTAATGGGTTATCTTTTAATTCTCCAGAGGAACACAGCTAGGGTTGCCTGGAGGGGAAAATGCCCTGCTCCTTTTATAGAGGCTTAATGAGATGTTATTTGCTACGTTATTTGCCTCTGTGCCGTGGAAAGTTTCAGCTGCCCATTTGCATATATTAAGCTTCTGTTAAAGAGGCAAGACTTTCTTTCCTACAGGAGGCTAGCAACCCTAAACACAGCTACAGTGTGAATGGCCCATATGCAGTAGAGGCCTGGATTGAAGCACAGGACTCACACATGTACATTCTGTCTGGACAACTGACTTGGAGAACCAGTCTGGTGTAGTGGTTAAGAGCGCGGACTCTGATCTGAGAGAACTGGATTTGATTCTCCACTCCTCCACATAAAAGCCAGCTGGGTGACCTTGGGTCAGTCACAGTTCTCTCAGAGCTGTTCTCTCACGAGCAGTTCTCTGAGAGCTCTCTCAGCCTCACCTACTTCACAGGGTGTTTGTTGTGGGGAGAGGAAGGGAAGGAGACCGTAAGCTGCTCTGAGACGCAGAGTGAAGGGCGGGGTATAAATCCAACTCTTCTTTTTCTATATAAACTGTTGATATGAATAATTATTACATAAGGAATGTTTGTAGAAGGTAATATTATAATTAGTAAGGTATTACGTTATCTTATAGATTTTGCCTCTGCAGAAGAGAACTCAATTATAGACTTAAGAGTACTACCATCAGGTACAGAATTAATATTGAGAACATCATGTTGAAATACTGGGATGATGTACCCTTAGGGCATAGCTCCTCTTGTTTTTAGATATAAATCTCTCACAATGGCCTATTATGCATGCACAGTTTACTGCAGAGAATTCAAGCGGTCAAGCCTTTAAGCTTGGCTTCGGAATCTGTGCTTGCAGGATGCACCATTTTTTCCCCTTCTGGTGTATTTATTCTGCAGCTACAAGCAAAAAGCGCAGGGCAGCCCAGCCAGTATCGCTGAGCCTGATGAGAGCCAATGGCTCCCAGCAGGCACAACTCTGTGTTGCCTTCTCCTGCTGCTCGGTTTAAACCAGGAGGCAGGAGAGGGCAGCCCAGCTTGGAGCCATTTCATTTTTTCCAGCGATCTGAGACTAGCGATAGTCTCATATTGCTAGACTCATGCCACTTGTAAAAACAAAATTTAAAATGTAGGTGGTGGAGTGGCTTTCGAGGAGTGGGGAAAGGGTGAAGGAAAATCTGAGGGAATCTTTATGCTTGTGGATTACCTTCAGCTTGGCAGTGAAGCAAGGGAAAAACCAGCACAAAAGCACGTTCAGAAAACTCGGGGAAACAGCGAATGGAAAGCTAACAGAGCGCTGAAGGGAGGAAAAACAATGCAGAATGAAAAAGGAAAACCCAGCTGACATACATGGTGAAAGCGAGGCAAAACACCCATGCATAATAGGCCCATGTTTCAGTAGTTAACTGCAGATTTACATGTTCCCAAAAGCACAACAGGGAAGATAAATACACTGGCGGAATCTGCATTTGTCTTTCCCACCAGTGTCCCAGCCTTTTGACTTCGTCTTCAAAAAAGCTGTCTACATTTGGTGTCGTTTTCACACCTCAACAGTGCTAGTATACTTTTGCACGTCCACATATGTTTATCGTCCTTTCGGGGCAGCTCCACTGTCATTGCACCTCCACACTGCTTTAAAGAATCTTCTCCAAACAACATTCAAACAAGCATAGAGAAAGACGGCATCACAGCAGCACGAAAATGATATAAAAATGCCAATGCAGATTCGGCCACTGTCTGTTTTCATTATGGTAATTCTTCCTGTGGTTAGTAATCATTACATATTAGAGCTACCATGCAATCCATGCTTAGTGGGCAACACAACCAGACATGCTTCTGAGTAAACCATGTAGGAATCAGGCTTTAGATGATGTGATAATTGGTTACCAGTTGAGTACCGGATCCGCTTCAAGGTGTTGGTAATAATCTTCAAAGCCTTATACGGCCTGGGACCAACATATCTAAGGGACCGCCTCTTCCCGTATACGCCTCAAACAGCTTTATGCTCTAGTAATCAACATCTCCTGGTGGCCCCTGGCCCAAAAGACGTCTGTCTAGCCTTAACCAGGGCCAGGGCCTTTTCAGCCCTGGCCCCCACATGGTGAAACATGCTCCCCATTGAGATCAGGGCCCTGCAGGATCTTACTCAGTTCCGCAGGGCCTGCAAGACAGAGCTGTTCCACCAGGCTTTTGGTTGAGGCAGCGGGCATCCACATCTGGCCTCCCCGAGGTTGCTGTCTCCTACCTACTGGCCACCTATCTGCCAACAACTGTCCATAACAATCAGTATTAATGGGTTGGAATTTGCACCAGCAGCTATAACTACTGATTTTAAATGTTTATAATGTAATGTTTTATTGTGTTTTAAACCTTATTGTATTATTTGAGATGATGTGACCCGCCCTGAGCCTGCTCACGGGGTGGGCGGGATACAAATACGAATAAATAAATAATGATGTGATCCCACCTACCACCATCACCACAGTTTATTTATTAATTTAAAATATTTGTATCTGCTTTTCTGACAGTGGCTATCACGTGTGCACAGCGAATATTCTTGCACATTAGTAAACCACACTTAACATGTTTTCTCTCCCTCCAGGGCCAAGGAGATAAAGAGCAAGTTGGGCACGCTCCTCCAGAAGCCCGAATCTGCTATTGACCTGATCATCCCTTACCCAGAGAAGCCGGAGAAGCCCACAAAGGCTCAGAAGTAAGAATGCAACCACTGAAATCTTTTTTTCATCCCCCTGGGGGGAGGTTTTTATTGATTTTTTTGCAGACTACAAAACTACAACAGAAAATATGGGAAAGGGAACTACATCTGGGGAAAAAGGAAAAAAGACCCACGACTAACTAAAAACCCAAGAGTAGGAGATCAATACATCAGCTTAACACCATGCTATTTTCAAAAAGCTACTAATAATACAATGGATTTAGTTGGTTTTCTAGATTAATTATCGTTTAACCATCCCTTTAACTGTTTAAAGAAATTCCCAGAGCATCCCCAAGTTATTTCAACATTTTTTCAGGCACAAATCAGAGTCCTTCAGCCCTTATTTATCCTTATCTTTTCTAATCCTCAGTTTATATGAGCTTTTGGGGGCAGCCGCCCCCTTTTCAGAGGGGGAGTCCTCGTCCGAAGACCCCGAGCCCAACTCGCCATCAGATTTGCTTTCTTTTTCCTCCCCTTTGCCCTCTTCTGGTTCCCCAAGCTGTGTCCTCAGAAATTCACGTGCTTTAAAAACAGAGTCAATCTTTTCTTTTTTATCGTTGAGCTTGAAAATGACACCTTCTGGGGTTAACCACCTGTAACTGATGCCATTTGTTTGTAAGAAAAGGATTAATTCTTTATAGCTCTTCTGTCTTATATCAAATGGAATGTCTTCTAAAATCCTGATATTATTGCCTCCAATTTTCAAGGGTGTTCCCGAATTTGCTTTCAAAATAGCATCTCTCACATGTCTCTT
>NW_015174281.1:1299502-1319452 GCF_001447785.1 Gekko japonicus | reverse complement strand
TTCAGCAGTTCGAGACCCGGGTGCCGCAAGATGGAGTGAGCTCGCGTCTCTAGTTCCAGCTCCTGCCAACCTAGCAGTTTGAAAGCAAGAAATTGCAAGTAGATAAATAGGGACCACTTTGGTGGGAAGGTAACAGTGTTCCGTGCACCTTGGTGTTTAGTCATGCCGGCCACATGACTACGGAAACGTCTTCGGACAGTGCTGGCTCTTCGGCTTTGAAACAGAGATGAGCAACGCAACCCTAGAGTCGGATTCGACTGGCTTTCGAGCAAGGGAACCTTTACCTTTACCTTTAATATGGAAATATCATGTGACGTGTGGGTGGCATTCAAAGTTTTAAAAAATTTAGTCCTGCCACAGTTAAAACTTTTAACTGCAGACCCAACCTCTACCTCCCTCCCTCCCTCCATAATTCTGCAAAAAGAAAGGGAAGGGAGGGGGAAGTCCAGGCCCACACATCTAAGACTGACACATTTGGAAGCAGGGAATCCCCTAGTCTTTTATATTTACTGATTCCTTCTTATGCTCTCACTGGCTTTTAAAAAGTTTGCCTGAGTGGAAGGACACATCCTCTTTTGTCTTTGGAGAAGGAGGGCAAGAAAACAGAACGGGGAGGGAACGTCAACCTAAAGAGAGAGAGGTGGAAACGGGGGAGGGCAGCGGGCAGCCCTTAAATACCCGCAGGAACAATTCTACTTTAGAAAGGATTAGTGATTCGAAAGTGGATGAGAACAAAGAATTGCTGCAAAAGGAGTTTTGGTAAGTGCAGGGCAACAGTGTGCTGGAAGCGGTCTGAATGCAGATTCCTGTAAAACGAATGCAGAAACAAGAAAAAGCTCCAACACAAACTGGAAATGAAAGCTGGAGGGAATGCAGAAAGGAATAATAGGATGTGCTCAGAAACTGAGGCAAAATATGGGTGCAGAAAGTGCTGTTGTCTACGCTGACGGGCAACAACTCTCAGGCAGAGAAGGGTCTTTCTCACCATCTGCTACTTGAAATCAGATTTTATGAAGGGTACCAGCCAATGTTCCCTCTAAGCTGTGGAATCTTGTGAGCAAAACTTCTACTTTGTGAGCTACAGCCATCAAAGCTGTGAGCAAGCCATTTGGCTACTGCATACATTAGTTTGCTCTGGAGCCATCCTTCCTGAGCTGAGACAAAACTGTGTGAGCCAGAGGTTGAAAAACTGTGAGCTAGCTCACAGTAACTCAGCTTAGAGGGAACACTGGTACCAGCCATTGACCCTAGTTGTTCCTCTAGGGTCCATTGACTTTAATGGATTTAGAAGGGTGTACCTTTGTTTAGGATTGCACTGTACAAAGTGTAGGTTCAATTTCTGCATTCTGATTTCACTGGTTTTCTATGCAGGCCTCTGATGGCCACTTACCTATGCAGACAGATTGGGAAGGACAGATGGTTATCTGATGGTACATGTTTGTTCCCTTTAAGTGTGATTAGTGATCATGCCTCAGGTTGCTGTAGTTTTACTGGTCTTGTGCCCGTGTCTTTAGCAGCAGCGTGGCTTGTGGAAGTATAGCAGCTGAAGCTGGTTTTGGCATGGAGATAGAGATATGGAAACTGTTAGGCTACTGTAGGACCCAGAAGAGAAAACGTGGTATATTTTTATGCTTTACCCAAGGAGCTCAGGGCAGCACAGACGATGATTTCCCTCCCAATTTATTCTTAAAACTTCTGAGGTAAAACTTCTGAGGAGAGAGAGCACGACTTGAATCTATAAATCCCCCTGCTCTAATTCTATTCCAGCTATTATCTCACACTGGCTCTGAAGGTTTTTGCTTTCATTCCGTTTCCACGTGTGCAAAACAGAGCGCGCACGCGTGTGTGTGTTATAATCCCATCCTGTTTCCACTGGTGGATTAATGCAGCAATTAACACGTTTTTAAACTGAGTGTTGAATCCGGAAATTAAATATCCTAATGACACATGAGGGAGTTACGTTCATTTTACAAAATGGGGAACAAAAATATTTTTTCAGCTGATCCTATGGTTTTCAGTGCTTATCACAGGATTCTTGGCCCAAAAATCTGGCCGTAGAGCTCTACTCCTGAATAACCCTGCAGACAGGGTTTATAAAAGAAGAATATGAGAATATGCATATGGGGGGCAGGGAGAACAGCAGCAGCAGATGAAAGCAACTGCAGAGAGACAAATTGGTGCCGAATATTCGAGAGGACAGTTCCACCTGCGCTCTTCTTGGACCCCTTGCAAAGGGCTGCGGTCTGCTGATCTAATTACTGTCATTTTTATCTGTGAGAAAACAGTCCCCTCTCTGTCCTGGAGGCAAATTAGTTCCAGGAATTGGAACAGAACAAACACCAGCAGCATCTGATTCTCTGAGGGGAAAAGAGAGGGGGGGGGTTCATTGCGCGAAGGGGGTATCTTAGCCGGGCTTCATTATCCTCGAATCTGTTTCCAATTATATTTCGAGAAGGCTTGGCTTTGCCTTGTGACTAGCGCAGCTGTTATTAGCCGTGTTTTAACAACCATTAGAGAGATATTGCCCTATTCCTTTTGACAGCCATTAAGAACAAATTAGGATGAGCAGTTCTGAGTGAGGCTTCTTCCTGCAGCAACGGAAACAGTCGCTTCACATTGGCCGACACTGGCTGGGGAGAGTTTTTCCCTGCCATATCTGCTGGAGTGAATATTCTGGAGAGGAAGATCATATCTGAGACTACTGTTTATCTTGATATAGGCAGGGCTGCATGTACTCCACGGAACACTTGTACTAACTGCAGCATCCGGCTTTTAGCAAACTGAGAATATCTGCCAGATAGGACTGCGCTTCCATAATTTATTCTTCTGTTTTTCGTAATTTATGTTGCAAGTCATGCAGAATAGGGTTGCCAACTTCCAGGTGTTGGTTGGAGATCCCCTGGGATTCAATTGATCTCCAGGTGACAGAGATCAGTTCACCTAGAGAAAATGGCTGCTTTGGAAGGTGGACTCTATGGCATTATACCCCATTGAAGGCTTTCCTCTCCCTATCTCCCTCTCCCCAGGCTCCACCCCTCAAGTCTCCAGTCATTTCCCAACCCAGAGGTGGCAACCCTATAAAGAGAGGCAAATCTCTATACCTCAAGAGCATTATTCCAGAGAAGTAGCTATGTAAGTCTTTCGCAGCAAAAATGGATAGGAGTCTAATAAGATTTTATTCTAGTATAAACTTTTGTGGACTGGAGTTCATGGTTTTATTTTGGTCAGCCCAAGTCTCTAATCCACAAATGTTTACAGTGGAATACAGTCAGTCTTTAAAGTGCCATACAGGACTCCTTTTGGTTTTCTGAAGATGCTGAGCCTGAGTGCCCAGGGTAAACATAGTTAAAAATAAATTAAATAAATATACAGGCAACTGAAACCCCTGAAAATCTTCCTCTTCAGAGGACTGTATGGTTAATGTTTTAAAAGTCTGATGGTCCTTTTCTTGATGGTCTTCGAAACAACACTGAAGAGTGGGGTATTGTTTTATGGTGTCTGAAAGTTAGTGAAAAGGCAAAGATTTAGGATCCCCGTTCCCAACCCTTATTCCCTTGGAAGTGTAACTCCATTTGCAGAAAGGAAGGCTACATTTGAGACCTGGAACTTCTCATCTTAGGTCTCACCTAGATGATACGTGTGACATAAGTTGGGTTCGGGATCCCCTGATCTGACTTGCAGTCACACGTAACATCAGAGAAGTAATGTTCACAAGTGCTCTGGGCCTGATTTGGCTCGGGAGTGTGGCATGGGGGAAGCATGGGCTTCAGCCTTCCCCCTGTGCCATTTTCCTAAGCTGAAATGGCCAAGGGAGGGGCCTGTTTGCCCCTGTGCCTTGCTGCAATCAGTACACATAGAGCCCCACAGCTGGGAGAACAAGCCCCCTCTGTGGCTATTTCAGCTCAGGAAAATGGAAGGCTGAAGCTCCTCCTCCCCATATCCCAGTCCTGAGCTGAATCAGGCCCTGGCACGCTTGGGAACATTAGGTCTCCAGTGCTGTGTGAAACTGCAGGTTAGGTCGGGGGACCCCAAGTCAACTTGTGTGTCATACATATCATCTGGTTTGGCCCTTATTCAGGTTGCAACCAATGTTCCCTCTAAGCTGTGGAGTCTTGTGAGCAAAAATTCTCCTTTGTGAGCTACTGGAATTAAAGTTGTGAGCGAGAGATTTGGCTACTGCATTCAGGGTGTAGACTTTCCAATTTCCCGGGGAGGGGGGGGGCTGGGGCTGGGCCAGAGGCATTGCTTTGCTAGGAGCAAGAGTGGCTCCCGGGGGAGGCTGAGCACCTTCCTGAAAATTTTGGTGGGGGCTGACGCCCCGCCGCCCCCACGAAGATTACGCCTATGTATTAGTTTGCTCTGGAGCCATCCTTCCTGAGCTAAGGCAAAAATGTGTGAGCCGGAGGCGAAAAAACTGTGAGCTAGCTCACACTAACTCAGCTTAGAGGGAACAGTGGTTGCAACTAGATTATCTCTTTCTCGATAGGAAATTGCATTCCACATCCTGTCCTGTGGAGTGCCTCTTCTTAGAATTCTGGACTGGGAAGGGGCTTGGTAGGCCATCTAGTCCAGTCTCTACTCAGTGCTGGAAGCTCAAAGTCAGAGTATTTCCAAATGATGGCAGTCTAGCCTCTGCCTGAAAGCCTCCAGCCACTTTCACGATACACGTGTGACAAATGATTGACATGTCCTAGTTAGCTCAGCTAGCTGAGACCAATACTGTTCACACATTTAATTAGATGACACCCTCTCAAGCTCTGGGGGCAATATATGTGAATGTGAGTATATAAGATGAAAAAGGATCCACGGGGCTCCTTCTCAGTGAAAGTTTGTGAAACAGATTCATGACTTCACTTTGTCAGATGATCTACAGATGCCATCCTCCAGATGGGACCTGGGGATCCCCTGGAATTACAGCTCATCTCCAGACTACAGAGATAAGTCCCCCTGTAGAAAATTGATGCGTTGGAAGGTAGGCTCTGGCACTGTACCCCACTGAGATCCCTGGCCTCCCCAGGCTCCACTCCCAAATTTCCAGGAGTTTTCCAACTTGAACCTGGCAACCCTAGATGGTACACAAGCACAGGAAGCCGCAGGAACTGACTGTCCCTGCCAACCTGCAGGGCAAGTGTAGCGCCATATGTCCAGGTGCCTCCCCACAGTAGGTGTGCGAAGGTGCTGTGTGGTAAAGGTACTTGCCACTTCTTAACCCCAGGACACATGCATTTCCAGTCTGGTGCAGTGGTTAGAGTGTTGGACTAGGATCCGGGAGACCCAGGTTCCAATCCCCGCTTGTGCCATGGAAGCTCGTTGGGTGACCTTGTGTCAGTCACACTCTCTCAGCGTAACCTACCTCACATGGTTGTTGAGAGTTTTAAAATCGAGGTGAAGTGAATGATGTAAACTGTTTTGGGTCCCCCCACTGGGGAGAAAGTTGGGGTATAAATGAATCAAATAAATAAATAAAATGCACAGAGTTTCCTCCCCTCCCTAACCCCTGCCCTCCCGAGTGTTTACCCCAAATCTCCAGGAGTTTTCCAACCTGGAGCTGGCAGCCCTAATATGGGCTCTAGTTCCTCAAGGGGGCTACTTCAGGTAGGGTTGCCAGCTCCGGGTTGGGAAATACCTGGAGATTTTTTTTGTGTGTGGGGAGCTTGAGAACAGTGGGGTTTGGGGCGGGGAGGGACTTCAGTGGGGTATAACACCACAGAGTCCACCTTCCAAAGCAGCCATTTTCTCCAGGGGAACTGATTTCTGTCACATGATGGAGATCAGTTGTCATCCCAGGAGATCTCCAGCCACCACCTGGAGGTTGGCAGCCCTAAATTCAGGCCAAGTCTGCAGGACAGAAGCTTTTGCAAATCGGAAGCTCTTTACAATGCTCTAGAGGCACATTAACTCTCTGGGTCAGCATGAAACAAGCCTGGGGCCTTGTTTCTCCCTCCAGCCTGTGTGATGGTGTCTCCATGCATTTCCCCCTTTCTAATAATGGCTTTTCTTTCTTTAAAAAATTAATCCGTTAATTTCAAGTCCCTAAGGTCAGGTAATTACCCACTTTGCTGTAGGAATGTTGTGGCCTGCCTTGCCCGAGACAGACGCCGTCTTTCACTGCATCCCTGAATAGGCCATGGGAACTTGAAGAGGGTTTGTGAGAAAGACAGACTCAGATCCAAAAGCAGGGAAGGAACAGGAAACCCTTTCAACCTTCTGGTTAGAGAATGAATAACTGGGCAGAAGGGGCAGGGCTGGCCCCAGCATATTTTGCACCCTAGGCGAGGATCCCTTCTGGCGTCCCCCGTACGCCCCCCGTTCAGAGCCAGCGGGGGGCGCTTTTGGCACGGGGGTGGCTGCAGTTTGGTGCCCCTAATGGCTGGGGCGCTCTAGGCGAATGCCTAGTTCACCTAGTTCGCGAGCCGGCCCTGAGAAGGGGGAAATATGGATGGCGATGTATCATTCCCTGGTAGGGTTGCCAACCTCCAGGTGGTGGCTGGAGATCTCCTGGGATTACTACTGATCTCCGGGCAACAGAGAAAATGGCCGCTTGGGAAGGTGGGCTCTGTGGCATTATGCTCCACTTAAGTCCCCCCCTCCCTAAACCCCGCCCTCCTCAGGCTCCACCCCCAAACATCCAGGTATTTCCCAACCTGGAGCTGGCAACCCTGTTTCCTGGCTACGGTTCCCAGGTCCCCCCTGGCCACTGGCAGGGGATGAGGGAAGGTCGGGTTGCCAGATCCAGGTTGGGAAACTCCTGGAGATTTGGGGAAGGAGCCTGGGAGGACAGGGACCTCAGTGGGGTACAATGCCACAGAGTCCACCCTCCAAAGCATCCATCTTCTCCAGGGGAACTGATCTCTGTAGTCTGGCGGTGAGGTGTAATTCCAGGGGATCCCCAGCTCCCACCTGGAGGCTGGCATCCCTATATCCCTGCCCTGCCCCCTTCTCTGTTTGAAACTGCCTAATTACAGACGGGACAATTTTCGAGGTGTTATAAAATGAAAGTGTGGAAGAAATGTCAGAAGGCCCGGTCTTAAGAAACTGGGGTCCTCACAGTAATTCAGAGCCTTAGACCAGAAGGTGGAAATCTCACTGGAAACTGCACCCCCATGCTGATCACCCCCATTTCCCCTTGATGTGTAGGATTAGTTATATTTTGTCCTCATGTCATAAGGTTGCCAGCTTCAGGTATGGACATTTCTGGAGATTTGGGGGGGGAGGGTGGATTCTGGGGAGGGCAAGGTGTGAGGGAGGGGACAGGGAGGGTCTTCAGTGGGCCATAATGCCATTGAGTCCACCCTCCAAATCAGCCGTATTCTCCTGGGAAACTGATCTCTGTTGCTTGGAGAGCACTTATAATCCCAGGAGATCTCCACCCATCACCTGTGGGCTCCAGCCACAAATGGACCACAGTGACTCAACCAAGGTTGCAGCCCCCCAAAGTTCACTGTGAAAAAAATCGATTCAACTCCAATTACAGTCCACAAAGCTGAGCCAGTTTGGTGTCGTGGTTAAGTGTGCGGACTCTGATCTGGAAGAACTGGGTTTGATTCCCCACTCCTCCACTTGCACCTGCTGGATGACCTTGGGCAAGCCATAGTTCTGATAAGAGCTGTTCTTGAAAAAGAACAGTTCTCGAAAGAGCTCTCTCAGCCCCACCTACCTCACAGGGTGTCTGTTGTGGGGAGGGGAAGGGAAAGGAGTTTGTAAGCCGCTCTGAGACTGCTTGGGTAGTGAAGGACGGGGTATAAATCCAATCTCCTCTTCTCTTCTTCTTCTTCTTTTTTATTTCTTTATTTTACGTCATGCAGTGCTGCTGCTGCTCCCAACAATTGTCATGCGACTACAGATTTCCCAGGTAAACAATCTGTTTCCCTCAATGCTTCATCAGGTCGCTTTATACTTGGAGCCCATGCTCTACGTCTCCTACTCAGATTAGTCGCATGACAATTGTTGGGATTGTAAACCAGCCTGAGATGCAAAAGAAAAGGTGGGGTATGAATATCTTAATTTAAAAGAAAAAAAACACCTCAGGGATGCTATTTTAGGAAGCAGCCCCACGTCAAGTGTAATGGGCAGTTCAGCCTACAGTACATATCTGATTGGCATTGGGACATGTCCCTAATACTGCGGCTGCTACAGAGCTTGTTTATCTTGCCGTCTGATGTGAGCAGCACTCCAGAATCAGATAGTTTGGGTCGCTGAGGACAGCTCTGGCCATGGTGATCGTTTAAAATTCTGCTTTTTAAAAGAAATAAACAATGAGCTTTATTCCTGACTCTGTTGATGTGTTTCCATTGGCTGATTTCGAGCAGCCTCATTCTTTTGGAATTTTTGTTCCGAATTGTGTTTCAGTTGCCTCTATATCAAGTCAGGCTATAGATAAGAGGGGGGAAAGTAAATGAAGGCTGGTTGACCTGCTTGGCACAAGGAGGAAGCGGAGAGAGGAGCTGCCATGGGCACCAGAAGAGAAGCACCTGTCACTGCCAGGGCAGTCATGCCCACCTGCCCTGAAAGCTCAGAATATAAGCAGTGTGAGCTGGAATGGGCAGAAGAGCTTGAGAACCAGGTTGCTGAGGGCTTCATACATGGTCAGGGTCAGAAAAGTCACTTAGTGGAGGGGAAATATAAGCTTTAGCCTCTCCCCACCCGATGTTTTTGCGTTTGCAGTTTGCCCAGTGGAGCTGCTCTTGGACTTGGTTGCCAGCTCCAGGTCTGGAAATACCTGGAAATTTGAGGGTAGAGCATGGGAGAGTGGGGTTTAGGGAGGGCAGGGACCTTGGTAAGGTACGATGCCATAGAATATTTACTTATTTATTTATTCATTAGATTTGTACCCCGCCCTCCCCAACGGGCTCAGGGTGGCTACAACAGAGGCAATTGCCATAACAACAGTTAAAACAACATAAAAACAATCAGTAAACAGTATAAAACAATCATTAAGTAAAGTGCGGTGCTCTTGATGTTAAATTTTTCTTAATTCAAGATGAGTTCCATTCATCAACCTAACCTGACAACATACATTCTTCGGTTAACTAGGCGTCTGCCCAAGGCCGGCTCACCTCCACATAGAATCCACATAGAATTTTCTTCAGGAGCAGTGGAATAAATGTTTACAATAAATAAATAAGCAAGCTATGTAGTCTGGAGATCAGCTGTCATTTCAGAAGCTCGCCAGCCTCCACCTGGAGGTTGGCAACTCTACCTTGGCTCCATTGCTAAAATCATGTTACATGACATGGTGGCTACATGTAGGTTTTGCAACAGAGTCAAATCTCCTCTCTATTTGCTTTGGTCACAAGCAGAAAAGAGCCGGTATGTGTGCTGGAGGCGGAAAATTCACATTGCCCAACTGATGCCCAACTGAACACCAAAATCCTGGTGTTGTTTCCCAGCAGACATGAGGACTTCATAATGTGTAGATGGCAGGGACCTTGGTAAGGTACGATGCCATCGAATCCACATAGAATTTTCTCCAGGAGCAGTGGAATAAATGTTTACAATAAATAAATAAGCAAGCTATGTAGTCTGGAGTTCAGCTGTCATTTCAGAAGCTCGCCAGCCTCCACCTGGAGGTTGGCAACTCTTCCTTGGCTCCATTGCTAAAATCATGTCACATAACATGGTGGCTACATGTAGGTTTTGCAACAGAGCCAAATCTCCTCTCTATTTGCTTTGGTCACAAGCAGAAAAGAGCCGGTATGTGTGTTGGAGGCGGAAAACTCACATTGCCCAGCTGATGCCCAACTGAACACCAAAGTCCTGGTGTTGTTCCCCAGCAGACACGAGGACTTCATAATGTGTAGAGGAAGCTGCAGTAGTGAAGTCCCTGGATGGCCATTCTGTAGGTAGTCTTGGCCAAGGAGGGGCTGTGGCTCAGTAGAAGAGCATCTTCCTTGCATGTAGAAGGTCACAGGTTCAATCCCTGGCAGCTCCAGTGAAAAGTATCAGATAGAAACACATCAAGTGATGCGAAAGACCTCTACCTTGGACTCTGGAGAGCTGCAACCAATCAGAGTAGAAAATACCAACTCAGTCTAATCAGGTATTCAAGCTGTTTTTTCTCAGCCTTTCAGCTCCACGCTGATGTACCATACACCATTGTTATAATGATTATGAGAAAATAATGTCCATAAAGTGTTACATTATACCATAAAGGGTTTGGGGGGAGACATTTAAGCACTGAAAACAGTTCTCTATGTTTCAGACTCAGTCTAATCAGGTATTCAAGCTGTTTTTCCTCAGCCTTTCAGCTCCACGCTGATGTACCATAAAAAGGTAAAGGTTCCCTTCCTCGAAAGCCAGTCGAGTCCGATTCTAGGTTTGCCATGCTCATCTCTTCTCACGTGGCACACTCGGGTCTCAAACTGCTGAACTACCAACCTTCCACAGCCTGCAGTTCAGCATCTTAACCACTTGAGCCACCACAGCTCCTTGTTATAATGATTATAAGAAAATAATGTCCATAAAGTGTTACATTATTCTTATTCCTTGTTCAGGGGGAGACATTTAAGCACTGAAAACATTTCTCTGTTCAGGGACTGTTTTCTGTTTCACTGGTTTTTGTTGTTTTGAGGTCGTAGTTTCTTTTTTTCCTCCATTTTGTCTCTGCAGACCTTCTCCTGAGGAAGCTTGGCAGTGGCGTAACTCTCTGGAAAAACTCCTTCAAAACCCTTGTAAGTCTGCTATGAAACTCTCCTGCTTAGCATTCATCCCAGTAATGTTAGAAGAGTTGCAGGCTAAACCACTAACACAACCTAACACACAAGTGCCAGCACATTCTGTAGTCACCTGATCACCATTTGGTCTGAAACGGGCAACACACGCATTTTCAGCCTGGAGACACGTACATCAGAATCCAGCTTTCTGGTTTGTATTCTGGTTTGCAGGTACTGAAGCTGCAATTATGCATGTTGTCATTTCAGGCTGAATGGTGATTGCATGCATCCCAGAGCATTGCATGTAGCATGTTCTCTCCATATGCATGGTAAACATAATGACTGAAAAGGGCTGATACTGCAAACTAAAAGTGGTTTAACAGTCATTGGGTTTTGGACAGTGTGTGTGTGTGTGTGTGTGAGTGATGAACACACACATGAAGTTGCCTTATACGGAATCAGACCCTTGGTCCATCAAAGTCAATATTGTCTACTCAGACTGGCAGCAGCTCTCCAGGGTTTCAGGCAGAGATCTTTCACACCACCTTTTAACTGAAGATGCCGGGGATTGAAACTGGGACCTTTTGCATGCCAAGCAGATGCTCTGCCACTGAGCCACTGCACTTCCAGTTTGAGAGCCAGTTTGGTGTAGTGGTTAGGAGCATCTGGGAGAACTAGGTTGGATTCCCCACTTCCCCACACGCAGCTGCTGGTGTGACCTTGGGTGAGTCTTAAGTTCTTTCAGAGCTGTTCTCTCAAGAGCAGTTCTCAAAAGAGCTCTCTCAGCCCCACCTACCTCACAGGGTGTCTGTTGTGGGGACGGGAAGGGAAAGGAGATTGTAAATCACTCTGAGACTCCTTTGGGTAGTGAAGGGTGTGGTATAAATCCAGTCTCTCTTCTCTTCTTTTTCTCTTCTCCCATGTCATGCTGAAATAGCACAGTGGAGGGGGGGGTAGTGTGAGCCTCTGCTTCCATCACATGGCATCAGCTGGACCCTAAGTGGTGTGAATGCCCAGTCACCTGAAGTCATGTGATTCTGCTTTTTAAGCAGGAGAACTCTAACAAACCAGACATCCCACATAATCGGGTTCTCATGAGGAGGGCCGGTTGATAGCAGAAACTGTGTGGAGGGGAATGTCTTGCATCATTGTTCCACTATTCCATTTTTAAGTTTCCCTGGTTGAATGTTTGTATTGGGTCATTCTTCTTAGGGAACCCTGTGAAACGTAGTTCTGTTGGGGGGGAGTTGGATTAGGAATTACTAATTTATGAGCACATGAAGCTGCCTTATACAGAGTTGAGCCTTTGGTCTGTCTGAGTTCCCATTGCCTATTCTGACTGACAGTGGCTCTCCAGGAATGGCCTTTTGACATCACTTGCTAGCTGCTCGGTTTTTTTTAGAAATGTGTGAATTGAACCTGTTACTTTCTACATATAAAGCAGATGCTCTAACACTGACCTGCAGTCCTTCCTCAGTCAGGGAGAACTTGCTAAGGACACGAAGTGGCACCTCAGGGCGTCCATACTTTGCATCAGCTGCCACAAAGCGCCTCCTCAAACAACAAAGGCTGCTCTAAAGGAAGCCATTATACTCAGGACCAAAGCCAGACATGGTATCTGCCACAAGTCAGTTTGGATTTCCCCAGCTTGTCTTATGGACGGTTGTGACATTAGGAATGTGTGTTCCCGAGTGCACTGGGGCCCGATTCAGCCTGGCATGGGGGAAGAGGGACTTCAGGCTCCCCTTGTGCTGTTTTCTGGAGCCAAAATGGCTGTGAGGGGCTGTGCTACAGTGGGGCAAATAGGCTCCTATTGTGTAGTGGGTTGCCGCATGGATGAACGATAGAGACTGGCGTAGTGCATAGCACGCTTTATTAGTACACAACAAGAAGAAGCAACAACGGCCGGCAGGCCAACTATATACACACCCTGGGGACACACTCCTGGGTCCCATTGGTGGGTTTGAATCTCCCACCACGGTCCCATTGGTTCCCCAGTGGAGGGTTCAAGCTCAGGAGTGTGCGCTGGCCTCTAGTGGCGGTCAACGGACACAACAGCTCCCCTGTGGTCTTGTTGTCTCAGGAAAACAGCACAGGTGGGAAGCCTGAAGCCTCTCTTCCTCGTGCCATGGCCTTGAGCTGAATCAGGCCCCAGTGCACTTGGAAACTGTAGTTCCCCAGTGTCACACCACTCTCTAAAACAGGTTGGGGATTTGTGGCAGGTGTCACGTCTAGTTTGGCCTTTAAAGCGATGGTTATAATATCAACATTGGCCAACAGAGCAAGCCAATCCAACCTTTCTGAGATGATCGTTTCAGAGGATGGACGTGTTGGTCTGCAGTTGACTCAGGAGCTCTCCGTTTCTACTCGTGTCTGACGAAAGGAGCTTTGACTCTCAAAAGCTCATAGTCTGAAAATCTTGTTCATCTCGAAGGTGCTCCTGGACTGGAACCGAGCCTTTTGAGAGAAGGTTTCCTATAGTACTTTAACACACATTCCAGATCCAAAATATCTCTTGGGGTCTTTTCTCTCCTTCACAGAAAAAGAATAAACCAACAAGTGAACAAATCTTTCTAAGGGTCATTCTCACACAATTTAGTTACAGAGCAAGAATTAAGCAGTTGAGTTTGAACCTTCCAGCATGTTAGAATGAGCCAAGCTGCTTCAAGTCCCCCTTGGGGAGAACAGTGGGGTACAAATGAATGAATTAATTAAATAAACAGAAAGCTGAGGAGATTTATTTTTGCTTAAGGTCAAACAGCACATCCCAAAGTTACACAAGTTTGCCATGGGGACTAGCAGCCCTAATGCAGCTGTGAGTTCCCACTGGAGAAGCACCAGATGGGCCCAGGGGTTTTTTTGTAGAAAAAGCCCAGCAGGAACTCATTAGCATAATAGGCTATATCCAATAGCAGGAACTCATTAGCATATTAGGCCACACCCCGACAGCACAGCTCATTAGCACATTAGGCCACACCCCATGTTACCAGAAGTGTGGTCATCCAGCCACACCCACCTTTTACTTCTTATTCTGTTTACCTTGTTTGTTGACAAAACTCAGGGCTTTTTTTTGGAGCAGGAACTCCTTTGCATGTTAGGCCACACGCCCCTAATTGTAGCCAATCCTAATGAGTTTCTGTTGTTGGGTGTGGCCTGCTGGGCGTGGCCAACTTGGGAGCCAGCTGGAACTCCGTTCCTGTGCGTTCCTGTCCAAAAATAGCCCTGGATGGGCCCAATTCTGACTAGAAACATGGCATTGAGGGAGGAGGATCCCCTGCTTTCTGGCTGTGCCACTAGCAGCCCTAATGCAGCTGTGAGTTCCCCCTGGACAATTTTTTTCCTGAACCAAAATGGCACTGGGGGTGTTTATTGCCCCACTGGAGGGGCTGCATGTGCACTGAATGCTTGCATGTTGTTATAGAGGCACAAGAAGTGCAAGCTGCGGTATCATTCTAGTAGGAAAACAGTAGTGCCATTCCTTCTTATTAAGATCAACTGGGAGTCACATGTGTATGAGTTTCACAGAATTCTTATGAATAAAGGGCATTCTTCTTCATGTGCGATGCGACAGTCATGATGGCGTTTCAGGATTCTCTTTGTAGACCAAATTAATTTGTGTCCAGTGCAAAATATTTCAGGTTGCACCAAGCCCATACCAGGACAAAGAAGAAGTGGCCAACCTCTCTTTGAAATTGTAAAGCCAGAAATTACTGTTGTTGTGTAAAACGCAGAAAGCCAGTCCAGTATTTTATGACCTTTTATTGGCTCTTAGGAAATAGATTATATTGTTGCCATTGTTTGGATTCTTTCTTCTGTATGGCTCTGAGCTACGCTGCATTGTGTGTGCTGGAGGACAAAGCATCCTCTAATCTGATGGGACCGTGGACAACCAGTGATTTAAAGCGGCGAACTTTCATTTTCTCTGCAGATGGACTTGCCAGCTTCCGGAACTTTCTCCTGTCTGAGTTCAGCGAGGAGAACATTGAGTTCTGGATCGCTTGTGAAGATTATAAGAAAATCAAATTACCTGCCAAAATGGCTGAGAAAGCCAAGAAAATCTATGAGGAGTTTATCCAAAGTGAGGCTCCTAAAGAGGTCAGTGGGTAGCGATGAAAGGGAAAGCACACATTGGCTGTTGAAGGCAACACACAAGCCAGTTTCATGGACTATTACATCCCCTAGCTCTGCAGAGCTCCAGCATACCCACTGTGTGCCAAAGAGGCAAGGGCTCCTTCACGCAAGGGAAAATCCTTATACACAAATAGGGTTGCCAATCTCCAGATGGAGCCAATAGTAGGTGCCCTCAGAGTGCGCACCGAGGCAGGGCTTACTCTCTGTTTTTATAGGAATTCGAGGGGTGGTCTCCCGCGCCAGGACTTGATGGGTTTAATGACTGGTGATGGCCTTAGTAGGGTACTTTGAATGGATTCCCAGGCTTAGACAAAAGGGGGACATGGGTCTCTGATAGGTGTCAGCAGGGCTCTTTTTGTAGAAAAAGCCCAGCAGGAGCTCATTAGCATAATAGGCCACACCCAACATCAGACACTCATTAGCATATTAGGCCACACCCCGACAGCACAGCTCATTAGCACATTAGGCCGCACCCCCATGTTACCAGAAGTGTGGTCATCCCGCCACACCCACCTTTTGCTTGTTATTTTATTTACCTTGTTTGTTGTCAAAACCCAGGGCTTTTTTGTAGCAGGAACTCCTTTGCATGTTAGGCCACACACCCCTAATGTAGCCAATCCTAATGAGTTTCTGCTGTTGGGTGTGGCCTGTTATGCTAATGAGTTCCTGCTGGGCGTGGCCAACTCGGGAGCCAGCCGGAACTCCGCTCCTGTGCGTTCCTGCCCAAAAATAGCCCTGGGTGTCAGGAAGAATCAGTAATTAATTTAGTGTTCAATCAATTTGTCTCGGTATCCTGAGGGAGGAGGCAGGAAGGGCAGGTGTTGAGACAAAACATTTCCACATAGACATCGGTATTACACAAAGGGGATTATGTGAGGGTATGGAGACAGAGAAGGTTCACCAGACATCTACTGACTGGCTTTGGAAATGCAGATACTTTACCTGAAGGAACTCGCTGTCAGTCCATGTGCATACCTTTGCTGGGTGGAGGGGGGGATTGGACATTGCCCTTGAAGGTGCCTTGTGCAACCTTAGACTGAAACCCTTTGCTGAGCTTTGGCCAGCTCTTTAGCACAGGCCAAGACTGTTCTCTTTGGCTTGGTTCTATGAGTCTCTGATTCAGGTCAGAAGTGGGTACCCCGCTGTTGAGGCTACCCCATGAGTAAGGCAGCGGCACCTCTGAGCTACAGTCATTGCTACCAGTTAAAAATTTGTTCTACTATAAGAGACACATGGGCATCCTCTCATGAGGGACTATGGCAAATGTGAGTCTCACAGGTGTAATTTTTGCTTCCCTCTTAACCAGGTGAACATTGACCATTTCACCAAATCCGTGACTATGAAGAACTTGGTGGAGCCCTCTGTGGGCACCTTTGACCTGGCCCAGAAGAGAATCTTCATGCTGATGGAGAAGGATTCCCTGCCCAGATACGTGCGCTCAAATATATATCAAGAGTTAATCAAGTAGCAATGCTGCAGAGCTGTGCGAGACACTGGCACTCCCACCTCTACGCAGGGTCCTTTGCTTACTCCAAATAACCAGTTTTGTTTCCGTTTTTTATCTTGGTAGTTGCTCTTGCTTTATGTATATATATATATATTGCAGCTGATAAAAGTTGAAAGAGCTGTGTTGTTAAAAGTCCCACCTTCACTGTTTCGGTCCATTTCCCACTCTAGATAATTCCCTTTTAATGTTTCCTCTCTGTTCCTGCTCCCCCACGTTCATTAGCACAGGCCTGTACAACTTAGGGATGCCAGCCTCCAGGTGGGACCTGGGGATCCCCCAGAATTACAGCTCCTCTCCAGGCAACAGAGAAGAAGAAGAGAAAAGATTGGATTTATACCCTGCCCTTCACTACCCAATGGTATCTCAGAGCGGCTTACAAACTCCTTTCCCTTCCCCTCCCCACAACAGACACCTTGTAGGTGGGGCTGAGAGAGCTCTTGACAGGAACTGCTCTTTTTCAAGGACAGCTCTTGTCAGAACTATGGCTTGCCCAAGGCCATCCAGCCAGGTGCAAGTGGAGGAGTGAGGAACCAAACCCGGTTCTCCCCGATTAGAGTCCACGCACTTAACCACTACACCAAACTGGCTCAGTTCCCCTGGAGATAATGGATACCTTGGAGGGTGGACTCTATGGCATTGTACCTCACTGAGGTCTCCGTTCTCCTCAGGCTCCATCCCCAAATCTCCAGCAGTTTTCAGACCTGGCAACTCTACCCCCAGCAGTGGCTGGGGGGGACCTGGCAACCCTAATTTATAACTAGTAGTTCCAAATACAGCCTACCAGTCATATGTTGTAAGCTGCTGGGACATTAGAGTGGACCAGGCCAGGAAGCTCCACGGGGGCTGCTCAACTCAGACATGGCCAACAGCACTGGCAAATGTTTGTGATGCTGTTGCTGCCGGTCATCTCCGAGCCCAGGCAACCCTGCAGGGCTTTCAGTACCGCTGGCGTTCAGCTCGCTCCTGGCCATCTGCAGGCCAGCGGCCCACCAAGAGGTTTCGTAGAAAGTTTGAGAGCCACTTTACCGACCCCCCCCCCCCGGTGTGCACTCAAGAAATGCCTTGTTTTGATCTTTCCAAGCAGGGAGTAGGTTTGCCAACTCTGGCTTGAGAAATTCTTGAAGATTGGTGGCGCCTGTAGGGACAGAGTCTGGGGAAGGGAGGGAGCTCAATATGGTTGTGATGCCGCCGGGTCTGCCCCCTGAAGCCGCCATTTCCTCTGGGGGCTGGAGATCAGTTCTAATTCCATGAGAACTTAGTGTTGCCAACTCCAGGTTTGGGAATACTTGGAGATTTGAGGGTGGAACCTGGGAGAGTGGTGTTTAGGGTGGCGAGGGACACTGGTAGTGTATAATGCCATGCAGTCCACTTTCCAAAGCAGGCATTTTTTCCAGGAGAAGTCAAATAAATGTTTTAAATAAGTGATTTATGCAGCGTGGAGATCGATTGTAATTCCAGGAGATCTCCAGTCTCCACCTGGAGGCTGGCAGCCCTCACAGGAAGCAGAACCAAAGGGTTTGTTGAGCTCCCCTTGATGTGTTCAGCCAGCAGTGCAACCCTATACAGAATTATGTCCTTCTAAGCTCATTGATTTGAATGGACATAGAAGGGTGCAACTCTGCTTTGGACTGTGCTGTTAGTGGGGCCACCAGTTGTGCAGGCCTGTCGTGCTGTCAAGAGGGTGAAAGAGAGTTTCATCTATTCAGGCAGTGGCTGACGTTTCTCCAGCATGTAGTGGTGGAGTTAAGGGAAGGGGGATGTGCAAGTGATACCCTTCTCTGAATAAGAGTTACTAAAATGCTCCCATTTGGTGACAGAGAACGGGAGAAGAATAAGTCAAACATCTGTGCCCCAACGGTGTGACTTGTTTAGCAACCCAGCCACATTATCTGCTTTTGTTTCCTGCATTAGATGTATCGAGGTGATAATTTCCCTGAAGGCCCTGCATAGCCTCCAGTGTCTACGCACAGCCTCATGTAATGCACCCCGTGTTCTGTTTCTCAGTTGTGATCAGAATCCTTGCGGTGTGACGTCTTGACGTATTTCCCTCTCTCTATAGCAGTCTTGCCAAACTGACATTTTCTGCCCAAATCTTCCATCCCGTGATACAAATGTTATTGGAATACAATTAACGCCATCGTCTAGGAATTCTCCCCCTGTGTGAACTGCACTGAAATGGATGGGGAATATACATGCGAACTGATGGAGATAATGGATCTAAATTCCAGAAGAGATTTCAGTGCAAATGGAACAATCGTCACATAGCATTTCTCTCCCCAGCTTTCTCTGTGCATGTAGCGGGATATTCTGAATAGCACTGATCAGTTACTCAACAAGGGAAACCATCACTAACAACACAATCCTAAACACAGTAATGCCGTTCAAAGGCCACTGACTTCAGTGAATTTAGAATGGTGTAATTCTGTTTAGGATTGCACTGCAAATACAATCCCCGGTTTCTTGTCCCAAGCAGTCAAATTGTACAGTCATGCCATATGCACATACTTCTGTCTGGTGGATTCTGCTGACAGGGAATTGTACATGTAGCACCTCTTTGGGTGCACTTGATGCATATCGCGATAAGTCCATTATCTTGCAATGTTTTGGATTTTCCATAACATTCCGCACATCTTTCGTCTATTGAGTTACTTCAGATGCAAAGAAGATTGAGCTATGGAGTGTACTTCTAAGCTTTCATTTTTAAAAAATGAACGTTTTCAATGTAAAATTATTTCTTTTCTGCTTTCCAAATCTGTAATAGCTGGGCAATTGATAAGATGACAAAATGAGCCCAAAACTGAAACGCATTAAAACTGCAAACACTGGTTGCCAAAACCCTTTCAAATTCAGGATGAAAAGAAAATACAAACTCTGGCTGGTTTATTTTTCTTACACATTTGGTTTATTTGAATCAAGTTTAATCTATGCTTAAAGATATTTACTTAGTGGCCCCATTGGCTACACCCTGTGGAGTCTGAAGGGACTAGAACCAAGTTCTATTTTGAGTTACGAAAAGAGCCATTTCCCACCAAGAGGACTTGGAGCTCTCACAGGTTCAGGCCAGTTTGAGCTATAGGGCTTAATATGGCTTATCTCCACTGAGCCTTTGGTTTCAGTGCCACTGAGCGTTTGGTTTCAGTGCCACTTTCAAGTTGACAGGTGCCCCATGCCACACAACTTTTAACGATGTTTTTATTTGATAATTCTCACAGTCAGGTTGGTCCCCCCTCCTTTAAGCACAGGTAGTACCATGTTCTCCTTCACTAAATTGGGTCCCATGCAAGAGGATGTCCCGAGAGATCATGCCCAAACCCTTCTGTATAGGGCTGTGAATGTTGGCACCTTCTTTTCCTCAGAGTCTCCAGGAGAAGTGAAATCTTAGGGTGAAGGCTTGAGATCAAGGGAGAGGCTTGGATTTCCCCCATTCGCTTGAGAACTTTGGCTGTTCACCCTGCTCCATGGTCCATGACACTCCACTTCAGAATCAACATGCCCATCAGGTTCAACCAAATACATCTTTCCAATAACTATTCAATCCCTTTTTTACAGGCAAGGTGAACTAAATGTGAACGATACCATGTTGTTGCATCAGAGGTCATTTCGGGGGGGGGATCGCGGGGGATCGCAGTTCCCCCGGGTGAGGTACGGGGGGCGGGGCAC
>NW_015174281.1:1287592-1299249 GCF_001447785.1 Gekko japonicus | reverse complement strand
CGGTGGACTCTAACCTGGAGAACCAGCTTTGATTCCCCACTCCTCCTCCACATGAAGCCTGCTGGGGGGCCTTGGGCTAGTCACAGTTCTCTCAGAACTCTCTCATCCCCACTTGTCTCACAAGGTGCCTGTTGTAGGGAGACAAAGGGAATATGATTGTAAGTTGCTTTGAGACTTCTTAGGGTAGAGAAAAGCGGGGTATAAAAACCAACTCTTCTTCTTCTTTGCTCATTGTTCATTTCACTGGGGGAGCCTGAGCAAGGCTCAGCAAGGTTCCACACTGTCCTAACAGGCTCTAACCTCATGTTCTGCCAGCTAAGCACCACTCTTTAGCTCCCAGGTTCTGCCCCGGGCAACCCCAACCGTCGTCACACTGAAGCCAAATAGCTTAGAAGCACAGATTTGAAACTATTAAATACATTCAGTTGCTAAACCTAAGTGTTGGAGAACTCTCCTCAGCCCAAACATCATCTCCAAAGGAAGAGTCCTTCAACTGCTTAATAAACCATTTGTGTTTCTGTGCTATGTGGCCTTTCAAGCAGATGTTGTGGAAGGAAATTCCCAGTGCAACTGTTCTGTAGGCTGAGCTATTTTCATTCTTTTCTGATGAAAGATCTGACAATGGAAGATTGATGAATTTTGGTCTTGGCCAGTGTTTTAGTCTGTTTCAGCAGCCTCCCCCTGATACTGGGGGGGGGGCATAGTTGCTGAGAGAAATGTGGTGGGAAAGTCTGAATGACCACTGGGGACCCTTTGGGGGGGGGGATGGACAAACAGTGCTCCGAGAACTGCCAACAAGTCATCGATGGTTTCCTCCAGTGTTTAGTCAGCAAGTGTTGCAGAGGGCACCGTATGTAAGTGCTACTTGGGCGAGGTCTCTTTTGCACCCTTATCTGAGGTGATAAAGAGCTTGGTGCCATGGCGAGCTCAACCGGCTGCTCACATTGGGTTCTGGAAGAGGAGTTCACTGACGTGGGCCACGAAACACACAATGAAATAAACAAAGGCTTAAGGAACCGTTTTATAAGGATAGTAAAAATAACTCCTGGCTATGCTTTGTTTCCATGCTGACGGTATAAAAATATAGTGCATGGCTGAAGCACATTCCCTTCCAGGAAAAGCTTACTCTGCTGATCAATTTATTTTTAATATCCTCCCCCGATGACATCCACGGCACCTTTGTGGCAATGGACAAGATGTCGTATGATGGTTTCCTCAAGAAAGCTCAGGGCCTTGGGGGATCCATTGTAGAGCCAATCATAAGAGCCCTCCCACCAGTTCATTATCATATTGTTCTCAATGGTCACTTGAGATCCTGGCTCACTCTGGGTGGGATTGGATTAGAGAAGCCCTGGAACAGTTGTGGCCGGGGGACTATAGGTAGTCCTTTTAGGGGGCAACTTGGATCAATTCAACAGAGTCTACAGAAGAGCCAGCATTTGACTGTTTAGATCTGGAGGGGAAAGACATATGAGAGAAACAGGGGCTTGGGGCAAAGCCCCATGGGTCTTTCCTATCCCAAATTGAAAACAGAGCTTTTAGTATCACTGAATCAGGGATGGTAGGGTCAGGCATCTGTCATCCATCCAAGAAAGGCTGCAGTTATGCCTATTCAAACAGGAAAAGATCCCCGGTCTCGAGATCATTGAAACACATCTTAGTAACTATTTTGCGTGCCTGGGGTCCTGCTATAGTATCATATTTTCAAGAGGTTCTCTCATTTTATCCTAACATCAGGATACAAGGCAGGTTAGACTGAGGGAGAATGGCTTGCCCGGGGTCAGCCAGTGAGTTCACACATGCAGCCCCCCCCCTCTAGCTGACGTACCAATTCTCATTTCACAGCCTCAGTAGCAGGGATGGTAAGCCGTGCACTGACTCAGGGTTTCAGATCTGACCCAATAGTTGAGAAACCATGGAGAATACCTTCAAGACCGCATGCTTTGAGAACTGCAGTATAGGTCTGTTTCTCTCAAGATCTATGGGTGTTACCGGTAAAGAAGAGAGGACTGTGAAATGCTCCCTGGGTCAGCTTCCTGCAAACAACATCACTGTGTGCAACAAAAAATACCCTTCGCGTTAACTTTGTTGAACCTGAGGGCATTATTGGAATTCTGAGAACAGGTGGTGGATGCCACCAGGAAATGGCTGTCATGGGGGAGATGCCTCCAACCACAGCATTGCAGTCCTGATGGGCAGGGTTCACTCACAAAATGCTGGGAGACTCCAAGCCAAGCATCCTTTGAGGGCGGAGGCAATTCCTTCTAAATGTGTGATCTCTGGAGACAGAAAGGTGATGCCTTTCAGACATGAGAGAAATCCAGGACTGGCTCTTTGATTTGGAGATGAGGTACTTTGGAAGAAAAGCAAGTGGGTGCTGGGAAAACACACTGATGGGAGCCACAGTGCTCGTGGTTATCATGTTGGGGGGGTCACCGCTCCACATCGTTGAGGTCGAGTGTCTCCTGATTGGGGTGGGAGACGATGAGGGAGAAATCCTTTCTGTTCCCTGTTTTGGCAAGAAGAAGAAGAAGAGATTGGATTTATACCCCGCCCTTCACTACCCAAAGGTGTCTCAGAGCGGCTTACAAACTCCTTTCCCTTCCCCTCCCCACAACAGACACCCTGTGAGGTGGGTGGGGCTGAGAGAGCTCTTGACAGAAGCTGCTGTTTTTCAAGGACAGCTGTGCTAGAGCTTGTGACTCACCCAAGGTCACATCAGCAGGTGCAAGTGGAGGAGTGGGAAATCAAACCTGGTTCTCCCAGATTAGAGTCCGCACACTTAACCACTAAACCACTACACCACTACACCAAACTGGCTCTCCTGGCAAATAATTGGGGACGGGCCTTTCTGACTGAACTATGGATTACCACAGTAGTATTCTTCCAGTGTATGGATTTGGTTAAACAGAATGCCAACAGACCATTTTGCATGGCACCAGAGCAGAAGGTGATGGGATTGGAGCTGCTTGGGACAGGCAGGGGACGCCAGAGTTAAAGTCATGACACATCACGCTGCCACAAGCAGTCTAGGGGCCTACCTTGACTTGCACTTGAAAAGGGACATCATTCTTCAGTTCGGTTACAACAAATGCAAAAAAGTAATCTCTTAAACAGGGTTCCCGTTCATCCAGTGCCACAGAAGCCCTTCCAAACAAAACCCCCTCGTTCCTAATAAGGTGCAATTGTGCAGTCTACTCGCATTGCATTTACTCTTTCAGGCACGCAAACCATCTAAAAAGAAAATGAAAGAGAGAGACACCGATGACAAATGTTTAATTTGGAACCTGCTATAGAGATGGTGGGATCGTGATCGCTTGTTGTCTGGTGAAGTGGTTTATTTATCCTGTGTTTATTATTAAATATTAGTGGTAGTTGTATTCATTCTATTTCTCCAGTATCACATATAGGTTCATATATACGCATCCCGGGCAGGGGCCACTTTAAACTTCTCGGGCACAGACCCCCCTCCCATTGGACGTGGGCATGTTGCTCTTTAGTGAGTCTCGAGTTCACTTCAACAGGGCTGGTGGTGGGGTAGCACGGGAAAGGCCCAGTGGAACTTGCTTGAGCTCTTAGGAAAATACATGTATTATTATCTGCTAGAGTGCATTAATTCATGCTGTGAATTTTACATGGATTGTGTGGCTGTGAGCTATGGATGAAAGATGACCAAATATTTATTTCACTTTAATCCAGCATTAAATAAAGTGTGTCTCACTGTTCTTTGCAGTGTTTGTCCTTTTGTGCAGTTTTGTTAGGCAACTGCTTTAGCGAAGCATGAAAAATGCAGAGATGAACACTCTGTATGCTATCATCTAGTCTATGGCTATTTATTTATTTTTGCAAAACGATGGGACTCGAGACAGTTTTTTCCAGAGCGTCCAGCTTCTTCACAAAGGAATTCTGCATAAATCACTCTTGTTCATAACTGTTGTTTCCGTGACCTTTTCCATTTCTCTTCATATGGCTTTTGAAAACCAGAATAGGATTGTGCTCAGTTTCATTTAACGCAAGAGTTCAGACTTCTGGGCAAACTTTTAAAGAAGAGAAAGTGGCCATCCAGAATTGATGTCCCCATAAACCTGTAATATCTTTCCATATGTAAGTACATTTTAATGACCTCAACTAGATGGCCCCCATCTGGCCCAAACATTCACAAAAGCACTATCATTAGGAACTCTTACAACCTGTCACTAGCCGTGCCAAGCTAGCAATGGCTTCATATGAATCAGCCGACAGTTTGAATCATGGCTATCGTATTGAACAAATAAATAGAAACCAAGTCCCACAGTCTCAAGTACAATTCCTCAAAAACATCTCACACACGATCCAAATTTCCAGGAATTAAATGTTCTACGAAACTGCTCCTTGCTTGGTCCTTTTAAAAAGTAATACCATAAAACAGGCTGTTTTATAGGTTTCTTTCTAAGGAAAGAATGAAACATGGAACTCTTATTGAAGGGCAATTCAGTGCGATACCAAAATACCTCTGTAGAGATGCCTTATGAGCTCAATTGGATGCTGGTGTTGCTGTTTTTTTGTGTTCCATTGGCTCAGTGATGCTGCTTATAGATGCTATAGCACAAAGACAGAGCATCTGCTTGTTATGCAGAAGGTTCCAGGTTTGAACCCTACATCTGCAGTTAAAAGGCTCAAGTAGTGGGTGATATGAAAGATTCCTGTCTGATGCCTAGGAGAGCAACTTCCAATCAAAGCAGACAATACTGGCCTAGAATGACAAATAGGGATGCCTAGGGTTCCCCCAGAATTAGAGCCCATCTGCAGACTACAGAGATCAGTCCCCCCAGAGAAAATTGATGCTTTGGAGGGTGGACTCCATGGCATTGTACCCCACTGAGGTCCCTGTCCTCCCCAGGCTCCATCCCCAAATATCCAGGAGTTTCCCCACCTAGAGCTGACCATCCTACCCCCCTTTCCCTCCGGTGGTCGGGGGGGATCTGGCAACCCTAATAATGATCTGACTCAGAATAAGGCAACTTCATGTGATGGAGAATAACTATAACTCAGTGATAGACCATCTGCTTTGCATACAGAAGACTTCAAGACCAATCATTGTAATCTCCATTGAAAAAGACCAGGCAGTAGGTGATGTGAAAGACCTCTGCCTAAGACTTTGAAGAGGTGCTGCTGATCAGAGTAGACAATACTAACCTTTATTTATTGTTGTGGGTATTTTTGTGTGACTATGTCAGAGTATGTGCTTGCATGCTTGGAAGTCATGGTGACTTCTGGAGACCCCTACTGGGGGCTTGGACATTTTTTTTCTGAGAGGCGGCTTGATTGCCTGCTTCTGCGTCCCGAGCTCTGGTATTTCTTGGAGGTCTTCCTTCCAATTACTTGCCAGGGTTCGCCCTGCTTAGCTTCCGAGATCTGAGGAGATCAGGCTTGCCTGGGCTATCCAGGTCAGGGCAAGACAATACTAACCTTGATAGTCCAATGGTCTGACTCTGTATAAGACAGTTTCATGTTTTCTTTCTCTTTGTTGCAGGCTACTATCCTGCTATAGTATAATGAAGAAACAGATCCCATGGTGCCTGCCCTTCAGAAGAAGAAAAAACAGGGCTATGTAGATAGGTTTGGACAAAACAGCTGCAAATCTGTCTGGGAAGAAACAAATCTTGTTTTCTCCCTTTCCCCCACAGGAGAGGGACCTGTTAAGTCCACATGGGTCTTTTCCCCAAAACTATCTCTTTCAGCTTCTCCAGGTCAGCAACCCTAGCCTCAAAGGAACGAATCTGCTCCCTGAGAGCCACATACTCCATGCAGCGCCTTTGGCCCGTGCCTCTGCCTAGGAGGAGCCTTGCAGTTCAGAGGCCCACAGTCCACACCTCCCATAAGCAACAGCAGAGGACGGGATTTGCAATCAGCCCCAAACAGACCTTGCTCAATGATCAACAGACCAGACAAAAACACCAGTCTCCAGCAGGCTACAAATACCCACTCATCCTCAAACTCTGTCCTCTCACAAAGCTAGCAATGAGCAACAGACCAGACAAAAACACCAGCAGGCTACAAGTACCCACTCATCCTCAGACTCTGTCCTCTCACAAAGCTAGCTCAGTTAATGCTCTCCAGTAGTTTAACAGTTTAGGGTGGGGAAAGACCCCACCTTCCCAGCAGCTGTCTCCTGGGTTCTTTCTCCCAGCCTAGCTGGCTCAGTACTGCCTCTGTCTAAGAGGAGCCTTACAGCTGAGAGGCCCACAGCCCCCACTTCGCAGCAGCAACTGTGAAAGACCTTCTCCTGAGATCCTGGAAAGTCATTACTAGCCAGAACAGACAGTACTGACCCTGATAGAACAACGGTCTAATTCAATATATGACAGCTTCATGTGTTCACCAAAGGGGAGAGGGCATACTTGAAGGAGGATTGACAAGCTCCCACAAAAGACTAGAGCCAACCCTGTCTGCTATTCTGTTTATCAGAAGCAGCACTAGAACTAGAAGCAGCAGTAGAACAAAATAGGTATATGTGTACACCATGGAACTCAATGCCTCCCTCAAACCCCTTTCATTACTCTTAAATGCCGAGAGCCAGCTTGGAGTAGTGGTTAAGAGCAGCGGACTTTAATCTGGAAAACCGGGTTCGATTCCCCACTCCTCCATATGAAACCAGCTGGGTGGCCTTGGGTCAGTCACAGTTCTCTCAGAACTCTCTGAGCCCAGGGTTTTGGGGAGAGGAAAGGAAGGTGATTGAAAGCTGCTTTGAGACTCCTTCAGGTAGTGAAGAGCAGGATATAAAACCAACTTGTCTTCTTCTTCTTTTAATGTCTCAAGCTATGAAAGAATGACTGTTCCATGAAAAAAACACAGCTAAGCTACATGTAGACATATCACTGAAGAGGAGCCAAACCCTGCTCTTGGCATTAGTTTCCTGACCTTGACAGAGATGCCCCAACCATAATCCATAGAGGAGCAGGTTGTCTCAGTGTGGATAGCTGGTTTCTAATATTGGACAAAAGTGGACCTATCAATATCCCCACTATAAGAGAGTATGGATCTCATGGGGAGTATTCTAGATTTGCGTCCCCACTATGGTCAGATTCCTAACAATCTCATCCGGTTGTTGAAAACAGAAGGGAATTTCTCTCCCCCAAGCAGTCAACAGCACTTGTCCCTAGCAGTGTCTCGGACTTCGTGGGAAAATGAATAAAAGCATCCCTGAGTAAACAAACAAATCTCAAAGGGACTCAAAACCAAAGGTTCTTGAGTGTGCATGTGGACATGAGTGTGCCAGCCACGTATCTACTGGCTTGAAAACTTGCCAGTTGTTCTAGAAAACTTGGCTTCAGGGACTGTTTGCGTTGTAAACTATAGTTCTTCACTGAGACGCCGAGTCAGAATTCTTAAACCATGTCACACAGCTTTGAAATAATTATCCCTCCGAAATCTACAGTGGCTGAGCTCACTGCCTACTCAGGTTAGGAAGCTCAGGAGATGCCTTCATGGTGAGGATGAGCCAGGCCTTCTGTTGGGAGCCTCCAGGTCTGCCTGCCCCCTTCTGGTGGGCCATTCTGCGATGGAGACTAGAGGGAGAAAGGGGCGACGTTAGGGTTGCCAAACCAACTCCAGGGGGTAATTTTTTTAAACAACCGGAAGAGTAGTTTTGACATGGAGGAGCATTTAGAGTTCCCAGTCTCCAGGTGAGGCTTGGAGATCTCCTGCTGTTACAATTGATCTCCAGGCTACAGAGATCAGTTCCCCTGGAGGAAATGGCTGCTGGGGGTAGGGTTGCCAGGTCTGGGTTGGAAAATACCTGGAGACTTTGGGGGTGGAGCCTGGAGAGGGGAGGGGCCTTAGCATGGTACAATGCCACAGAGTCCACCCTTCCAAGCAGCCATTTTCTCCAGGGGAGCTGCTCTCTGTCAGCTGGGGATCAATTGTAAAAGAGGGAGATCCCCAGGTCACTCCTGGAGGCTGGCAACCCTAGCTGGGGGAGGGTGGACTCTATGGCATTGTACCCTGCTGGAGTCCCTCCCCTCCCCAGACCCCACCGTCCCCAGGCTCCACCCCCCAGATCTCCAGGTATTTCTCCACCCAGAGCTAGCTAGCAACCCAGTGTGCCTCCTTCCCTCTAGAGGCTGAAGGGCAAATCCATCCTCTCACCTCAGAATCATCTGGCTTGTCTGTGTAGACCAGGGTGTAGTCTCTGGATACCTGCAGTCTGAGCAATAACAGCTTTGATGCTGCAGGTAAAACTTGGCTATGACTATAGCTCAGTGCTGAAACACTGTGAAAAACCACTCTCTGGCCCAGTTGTTACTTGAGTGGTAAATCTGCCTTTTGGCTCTACCACTTCGGACGGGGGTGGGGGTTGGTGGGGGGTTGCATACTTGAAACCTCCTTCAACACAATGAGTTCTCTGCCCATAGAAAACTGGCACACCAGAGACATCCTAAACTAGAATCCTTCTCCTCGACGTGTCAGTTTTTTTACGCAGAGGGGAATTTTCAGTCCTGAGGCTCCAGTGGCAAACTATGGAAGGGGCTGTGATATCATTCTCCTTCAGTGGGGGATAAGTCATCCAGCAACTGGTTAGGACACGCCTCTGCTCGCTCGATAGGCTATGAAAATTTCTTTTGTTGCATGGCTCCTATTGGAGTGGCCCTGGCCGACCTCTCCAGTGTCTGCATAGCCCCTGCGCTCGGTAGGACGTCTGGAGCTCCTGCTCCAAGCCAGTAGTACTACCTTAGCAGAAAAATAGTTAAAAAATAGCTGAAAAAATTTCCCTTTCAAAAGATCTTCCTCCCAATGGGTCAGAGTACAACAGAGGACCCGGAGGACAAAGAAAGAAGAAGGAAGACTTCGGCCACACATCCTCCGAAGCACGGAGGGAGGAAACATGGCCGCATCGAGGGACACAGAGGAGCATTCAGCGGCTGGGAGTCGCGCCGCAGCAACAGAACGCCAGCTCTGAAGAACCTTCAGGTAGGTCCAATGTACCGGTTTACCACCTCAGTGAGAAAAAAAGCCTGAGGTACCTGAATGTAGTGCACTTACTCATGACCTCCAGGGTGATTGACTCCTGCATGCTACCTATTGGGGGACGGGAAACCCCTTGGTGAAATTGATCCAGTGCCCTGTAGTGTCTCGATTTCAGGCCTCAGTGCTTCCCAGAGAGCCAGAAAAACGGACAGAAAACAGAGGAGGTGAAGCTACTTAGAAACTCTCCACCACACTGCTCGCTGGGACAACTGGCTGGTCCCTTTGGGCCATTGATCCTGTCCCTTTGGGCTCTGAGAGCCTCTCTCACAGGCCGGAGAGCAAATGGCTCAGGGCCAAAGGGGAGCCAAGGCGCTCTCCAGGGGTTGGCTCCGTTGCTGCCTAACCTATACTCTGAACTTCTCTGAGAATGGCCTTCTGTAGAGAAGGAGCACCAAGTGTATCTTGGCCGTGAGCCTGGGAGGAAAGTTATGAGAGGAGTGTGCTCTGTTGACCGTCTGCGGAAATAAGCAGCTGGAACTGGGACAAGTGATAGGCACACAGGACCAGTAAATGGGAAAAGGCCATATCCATATTCGCTCCAGGTGCCGCACGGAGGACCCAGGAGACTAAGTCAACTGAGTATGCCGATGGTCGGACTTATTGTTCTTTCCTCATTATAGAGAAGGAAGCCTCCTACAGAGTGTAGAAATTATTGGTTGGAACCTATGCAATGGTCCAAGTGCTGTTTGCCGTGCCCAATAGGTCCTGGGGGATATTTGCGGACAGTGTGGGCCTCAGATTCACACCGGGATGCCAGCCTCCATGTGGGGCTTGGGAATCCCCCAGAAGTACAGGGCTAGGGATCCCCCAGAATTACTTTTTGTTCTTTCCTCATTATAGAGAAATAAGCCTTCTACAGAGTGTAGAAATTATTGGTTGGAACCTATGCAATGGTCCAAGTGCTGTTTGCCGTGCCCAGTAGGTCCTGGGGGATATTTGCGGACAGTGTGGGCCCCAGATTCACACTGGGATGCCAGCCTCCATGTGAGGCTTGGGAATCCCCCAGAATTACAGGGCTAGGGATCCCCCTGAATTACCTAGGACTACAGAGATCAGTTCCCCTGAAGAAAATGGATGCTTTGGAAGGTGGACTCTAAGGCGCTGTACCCCACGGAGGTCCCTGTCCTTCGCAGGCTCCACCCCACAATCTCCAGGAGTTTCCTAACCTGGAGCTGGCAACCTTACCCCACCCCCTGCCGCTGGCCAGGGGGGACCTGGCAACCCTACATTCACATCTAGCTTCACAGCTGGCCCTAGAAGTCTGCCTCTTCTTTCATGGCAGCCCCAAACCGGTTTTCATGACCTCTTTCTTAAGACTTACCTTCCTCTTAAGGAATCAAAGTAACAAGATGGTTGTTTGTGTTAGATGCGCTGGACAGCTCAGTGTGTGTGTGAGAGAGAGAGAGAGGAGGGAGGGGCTCTGTTGTTGCATATATCAAAAGATAGATGGGTGTTTTTCTTGTGTGGGATAGAACTACTTTTCTGCACTCAGATCACAAGAGAGACGGCATGTTTATGTTCCTGTGTTGCTGGTGAAAGACTGGAATGTGGTCTCCTAGAAAGCTTACTGTGTCTGGCCTCTCTCTCTCTCTCTCTCTCTCCTCTCTCTCTCTCTCTCTCTCTCTGGTTTATCTGCTTGATCTGTTGTTGCAAAATTTAGCCTTTAAGCTGATTTACAGCATACTCTTGGGACCTTGGCGGAAAATGTGCCTATAATGTGGTACACTGTGCTCCCTTTGATGTGGGAGATCAACGGTGCAGTCCTAGATATCCTTAAACCCTTCTTCAGCCCTTTGACTTCTACGGACTTAGAAAGGTATAACTCTGCTTAGAATGGCACTGCCAATCTATCAGACCAGTGTTCAGTGTGGATAAGTGTATATGTATACACATGTACACACACCTATGCCCATTGCTTGGTGTACTTGGTACAGATTTTAGAAGAAGGAGAGTTGGTTTTATGCCCTACCCTTCACTACCCAAAGGAGTCCTGAAGCAGCTTACACTCACCTTTCCCTTCCTCTCCCCACAACAGACACCCAGTGAGGTAGGTCAGGCTGAGAGAGCTCTGAGAGAACAGCTCTTGAGAGGACAGCTCTGAGAGAACTGTGACTGACCCAAGGTCTCCCAGCAGCTGCATGTGGAGGAGTAGGGAATCAAACCCGGTTCTCCAGAATAGAGTCCACTGCTCTTAACCACTACACCAAGCTGGCTCTACACCCACATAAGTGTATACAGATACAGAGAGCTGAGAGGGAGGAGCAAGAGGTTGCGAGAAATAAAAATGGAGAAGGGCCCAGCATTGCTATCATTTCATGATTAGCCCCAGGGCTATTTTTGGGCAGGAACGCACAGGAACGGAGTTCCGGCTGGCTCCCAAGTTGGCCACACCCAGCAGGAACTCATTAGCATAACAGGCCACACCCAGCCGTAGAAACGCATTAGAATTGGCTACATTAGGGGTGTGTGGCCTAACATGCAAAGGAGTTCCTGCTACAAAAAAAAGCCCTGGGTTTTGACAACAAACAAGGTAAACAGAATAAGAAGCAAAAGGTGGGTGTGGCTGGATGAACACACTTCTGGTAACATGGGGGTGTGGCCTAATATGTTAATGTACTGTAATGTCAGGGGTGTGGCCTAATAGGCTAATG
>NW_015174281.1:1275372-1287523 GCF_001447785.1 Gekko japonicus | reverse complement strand
CATTAGGGGTGTGTGGCCTAACATGCAAAGGAGTTCCTGCTACAAAAAAAGCCCTGGGTTTTGACAACAAACAAGGTAAACAGAATAAGAAGCAAAAGGTGGGTGTGGCTGGATGAACACACTTCTGGTAACATGGGGGTGTGGCCTAATATGTTAATGTACTGTAATGTCAGGGGTGTGGCCTAATAGGCTAATGAGTTCCTGCTGTTGGGTGGGGCCTATTATGCTAATGAGTTCCTGCTGGGCTTTTTCTACAAAAAAAGCCCTGATTAGCCCTCCCCCACATTCCTCAACAGTAGTGCTGGTGGGACTGGGATACTAAACTGCCTCGCTGAGGGGCCTGTGGCGTCTCCAGAGCCTGCCCGACTAGCCTGATTCTAAACACGGGTGGGCCAGATGTGAGTCAGTTCTGCTGTTGAAGATGGGCTCTTCATCGCCATGGGAGGGTTTCGAAGTGCTGTGACCGGCATTACAGGTGGGAAGACAGGCTTTGTGAGTCTGCCATGGGTAGGTGAGGCGGCTGAAGCACATCCATTACTTGCCTACTCTCTCTACCCATGAGGAAGCATTCCTCTGAGGTGGCCTCTACAGAACATGAAGTCATGTCTATGAACGTACTCTGTTGCCTTGATCCCCCTCCTTTCCCCGGGTGTAACTTAACTAAACGACTGTTCTGTAATCTTTAAAGACTTCAAACAAACAATGAGAGGTAAGTTCCCTCCCTCCTCTGCAAGAACATAGTGATTTGGGGGCTCCAGCCTTTGTGGGTGGGCGCCACCTCTTGAGAGAACCTAGTCTGAAGGTATCTCACAATGAGGATGACCCAGGCCCAGAAAACTACAGGATAATATCCACATAACAGTGGGATTAACCCATCGATTTGTCAGTAGAGTGTAACCCTGTTGATTCTATTAGATCTCTCGATCACAGCGTCCTTTTGGACCACCTAGTAGATCAACACTTGGGACTGGGAAGCCCTGCAGTGGTCCCTTCTTTCTACTCCTGCCTGAAGTATCAATTCCAGAAATAAGTTGGTGGGACTATTGCTGTGCTCAGTGGTATTTATACTATGGAGTTTCCCAGGGTTCCGTTTTCCTCTCATGCTATTTAAGCCTCTCCATGAAATCCCCAAGACAGCTTGTCTGGAGACTTGGGCTAAGATGTCAACAACATGGGAATGGCACAAAACTCTGTTTCACCTTTTCATCTGATCCAGGTAAAGCAGTGGATATCCTGAATAAGGGCCGAGCATTGGCCATGGAATGGATAAAGGTCACACCTTAGCTTGATTCCTTTGGGCCCAGTTCCAACTTGTAATGGATCCCCATGGTGACTGGTCCCATCCTACATATACAATCTCATGAGCAATTACAAAATATATATTTATTTAAAATATTGGTACCCTGCAGTCTCCATAAACATATACTGTGCTCACAGACTGAATTCTGTCCAGATAATCAATTTTATCAAAGAATGCTTTGAGTTGCATTGTTACCGCTTGCTTAAACGCTTTGCTCCAGTAATTTGCAACCACCTGACAATTGTGTACGTTTCATGTGTTAGATTCATTGATATGGTACAGCCAGGAATCTCTATACATAGCAGAGTGTACTAGGCTACATGCAGCAGTAGCTTCTTGGTGCTGCTTGTGCTAGCAAAGTTACAGAGTTATACGGAGCCACTTGTCAGTTTCGAATTAATAAGAATCCTTTATTTAAGGAACTACATTCTAGATAGTATAGGCTGAGAGACAGGGGATGGAATCTAATCTAACTAGCTAGGATGGATGCAGATGCAGCATGCATGTCCTGCATCCATGGTGGACAAAGATGGTGAGTGTGCGCTCCTTCTTTATGTGTGCGAGAGAGAAGTGTCAAGCCAGAAGAAAGGAAATCTTGCCCCGAAGAATAGCATTCTACTTCAAAGGAAAGGATGCTCTGTGTGTGTCCTGACATCTCTATCTGTATCTAAATCTATGGTGCCATCTCTGAAGCCTGAGACAGGAGACAGCGTACAGTCCTCCTCCACTTCCAGCTTCATGGGCCCAGGGAGGGATTCTTAAGCATGGGGCTTTAAGGTGGCTGGAATTATCCCTTCCTGCAGTCAAGAATTTCCCTCACTCAGTAGCCAGCCAGGTAGTCCTCTTCTTATCAGTTTTTCTACTGAATAGATAGGGTTGCCACCACTGGGTTGGGATATTCCTAGCAATTTGGGGGTGGAGCCTAGGAGGGGTGGGAATTGAGAAGGGGCGGGAATTCAGCAGGGCAGGGTGTCAGGCCATACGGTCTACCCTCTGTCTGAAGATCAGCTGTAATTCTGGGATATCTTCAAGCCCCACCTGGAAACTGGCAACCCTAGGGGTAGAGTCTCTGTGATCTTTCTGACAGATGAATCAAGGGTTGTTTTATTATTTTAATTATTGTCTGGAATATCACAGACTTTAATTATTATGTCCCTTGTTTGGTGTAGTGGTTAAGTGTGTGGACTCTAATGTGGGAGAACCGGGTTTGATTCCCCACTCCTCCACTTGCACCTGCTGGTGTGACCTTGGGCAAGCCATAGTTCTGGCACAGCTGTTCTGGCACAGAGCAGTTTCTGTCAGAGCTCTCTCAGCCCTGCCTACCTCACAGGGTGTCTGTTGTGGGGAGGGGAAGGGAAAGGAGTTTGTAATCCGCTCTGAGACACCTTTGGGTAGTGAAGGGTGGGGTGACAATCCAATCTCTTCTTCTTCCATATATAGTCAGGGTTGCCAACTTCCAGGTGTGGTCTGGAGATCTACTGGTATTACAATTGGTCTCCAGAAAACCGAGATCAGTTCCCCTGGAGGAAATGGGTCAAGGGTGGACTCTATGGCAGTGTACCCTTCTGGGGTCCCTCTTCTTTCCCAGACCCCATCGTGCCCAGACTCCACCCCCAAAACCTTCAGGTATTCCCTAACCCAGAGGTGACAACCCTATAAACAGTAGACATAAAGCATCACTTTTTGTATAAATTTTGTTCCAAGCAACCTTTCTTGAGCCAAGTGAGTTCTGTTCTTGAGTTCAGTGAGTTCACAATCCAGCTGCCCTGGGCAGGGAACGAAATAATCCAAGGTGGACTGATACTCTTGACAAAATCCCTGGATTTCCAGCTGATTCACTTTTCCCTTACATGGCCCGTTGAACACCGTATGATGCATCGGCTAAAAACCGTGACCTTGTAAGGAGGGTGGCATGCAAGAACATGTCGAAAAACCAGAAATCCAGCCAGTGGGTTCCCTGCAGTGACTGTGTAATGGAAATTGTCTACTTTGTCTGTTAGTTATTCTCCCTTGTAAACACTCCCACTGGTTTGAGAAATGGGAGATCTCTGGCTACAGAAAATAGCTCAGAAGTGTTCTTGTATATATAATGATAAACTCTGGAGGGTGACCCATCTCATAACTCTGGAGTTGCTTGCGGCTTCCCGGCTGTCTCCGCTTTTTTTTTAGAGCCCTGAAACCTGTAGACACAATCTGTCTGGATTCCTCCAGTGTATGCCCCATAGAGTTGCCAGCTCTGGGTTGGGAAATACCTGGAGATTTTGGGTTTGGAGCCTGAAGAGGGCAGGGCTTGTGGAGGGGAGGGGAGGAACCTCAGAAGGCCATAATGCCATACAGTCCACCCTCCAAAGCAGCTATGTGCTCCAGGGGAACTGATCATGGTCATCTGAAAGTCAATTGTAATAGCAAGAGATCTCCAGGTGTTACCTGGAGGTTGGCAACCCTCCCCATGATCATACACATGATCTGGAGCTATAGAAGAACACTACCCAAAAAATCTGGTTCCACTTCCTTCTAAGCCGTGAGGGAAATTGGGGTGACCTTGGGCACTTGATTGTGCTGTAGGGTTGCCAGCTCTGGGTAGGGGAATTCCAGGAGATTTTGGGGTGGAGCCTGGAAAGAGGGGCTGAAGGAAGAGGACCTCAATGTGGTATAATTATAATGCTATGGAGTCCACTCTTCAAAGCAGCCATTTTCTCCAGGGGGACTGATTTCTCTGAAGATCGGTTGTAATCCCAAGTCCCACTTGGAGGCCACCCCCTCACTCCTGCTTAGGTTTGCCAAGTCCCCTCGGGGGGTGGGGAAATCCCTGCCCCAGAGGCCCGTTCCCCACTGCCGGCGGATCAGGCCCCGGGGGGGAACCCCACCCCGACGTGTGTGTCACCCGGAAGTGACGCGACCACACTGGGCATGCTGGGGGCGGGGCCATGGTCATCTGAGGGAAAACGCTATGTTTTTCCCTCGGATGGTCGTGGTCCCGCCCCCAGCGCGCCCGGCGGCATCACGTCACTTCTGGGTGACGTGTGTGTGGCCCGCACACCCTCCAGACACCGGACGGGAGTTCCCCGCTCTGGAGGAATTTACACTTGGCAACCCTACTCCTGCTCTCCCTCACTCAACTTTGTTGTTCACATGTCTTCCTCATCCATGTATAAAACGAGGAATGGGCATCCAGTTTTCATATTCAAAGGCATCTACAGACGAGAGAGCTGAATTCTTCCTGCTAACTGCCCCAACCCACTGTCCTGGGCTTCAGCTAGGGTTGCCAGCCTCCAGGTAGGACCTGGAGGTCCCCAGGAATAACAGCTATCTACAAAGACCAGTTACCCTGAAGAAAGTTCAAGATGGGTATCTGTGTTAGTCTGTCTGTAGCAGTAGAAGAGTGTCCAGTAGCACCTTAAAGACTAACAAAATCTGAAGTATCTGAAGAAGTGAGCAGTGACTCACGTCAGCTTACGCCCTACCACAATTTTTGTTAGTCTTTGAGGTGCTACTGGACTCTTTTCTACTCCTCAAGAAAGAGGCAGCTTTGGAGGTGGACTCTGTGGCATCATATCCCTGCTGACCTCCCTTCTCTTCTCAAACTTCACCCTCCCCAGGCTCAGCCCCAAATCTCGAGCAATATCCCAACCTGGATTTGGCAACCCTACCGTCGTCATCTCAGGTTCTTTTCTCCCAGATGATCTTTGGTCCCGGTCACATGGCAAAGCTGCCGCGGGAGAGGCACGGAAGGTGGGTGGATTATCCGGGCGCGATCACACCCCAACATCTGGGAAGTGGAGCGCACCCGTGTCTTACCCCCGACAATGCGCATTTAAAAACTAGTACCTCCAAGGTACTAGCAAACGTTTGCCACGGGCTGCCTCCAGATGCCTGTGGTGTGATCACGCCGGCGTGCGGCATTCCCCTTCGGTCCCTTGTTTACTGCTGGCACTGAGGGAAGGACCCGTGCTGTGTCGCCAGCGCGTCTGATCGCGTAATCGCGGATCAAACTGCTCCAGGGCAATTAGCCACGCCTCCCCCCCACAATATCCAGCCCATGTGCCCGGGGCCTTTAATAACCTTCCGTGAATTCACCTCAGGAGAAAAGTACCTGAAGTACCAGAGTACAAAGAGATGAGGCAGGGAGAAAGAAGAATACAAGTTCCTTCACTCACATAACCCGTTAATCCCAAAATTAGATCCCCATCACTGCTGTATCTGCGAGAGGGCAGCCACAACCAAACATGGAGGTTTACCTACATTAGCTGTCATGCCCACTTTGGCCCATTATCCACTGTAGTGATAGAATTTATAATTTCGAGACACTCTCTTAGAAACACTTTTGACCATGTTAGGGCATTGGTAGTTTGTGGACCTGCCCTAACTTCACATCACCTGTGGTTTTAGACCAGGGCTTGGAGCTTGCTGTAGAAGATGTTTTAGTTGCTCTCGAACGTTTTAAGCCATTCCTCTGACTGGTGGTCTTCCTCAGTGGGCCCAGAAATACTGCCTCCATTACTGCATTCCAGTCTCCTTCGCTGAGACACATCCAAGGTAAAGCTAACCTTTCCCAAGAGACACCTTTCCCAAGAGATCTGTTTATTACTGCGAAACTGCCGTGACCCACAGCCACCAGCCCTGGCTCACAACCCTACTAGGGTTGCCAACTTCAGGTTGTGAAATACGTGAAAATGTGAGGGGTGTGGAGTCTCAGGAGGGCAGGGTTTGGGGGAGCGAAGGGACTTCAGCAGGGCTAAATTCCACAGAGTCCGCCCTCCAGGCAGCCATTTTCTCCAGGTAAACCGATCTCTGTCACCTGGAAACCAGTGGTAATCCCAAGGAATCGCCAGCTACCACCTGGGGGGTTGGCAAGCCTAGATCCTACCCAGGTGCTTTACATTCTTTTCCGTATAACTTCCAACTTCTTCTCTTTCATGAGCCTCGCTGAAGTGGAACAGTGCCTTTTGTGTAGTAAAAACAGTCCTTTGGAAGAGGCTCAGCATGTATCAAAGGGTGATGGTAGCAGGGTATCAGCAAGTACTGAGTGTCAACGGCCTCAAGTTCTAAATCTGGGTTATGATGAGGCAAAGAAATACTGATATTTTTGACTGGAACTCGGAACATCCTAAATGGCAAATTAACTTCATCTCCTTTAAGAGCCAAGAGGAGTTCTGGCGGCAGTTTTCTTAGCCATTTATATGCTCGGGAGTGGAGGAAACTGGAAATATCTCTCCTGCGACAGCCCCCCCCCAGAGGAATTTATTCCCCAAATTTAGCTTGGATATGCTTTTCAGTGGCAGATCTGTACAACAGTCACCTCAACCCAGGAAAGAAAGATTAAAGGCAAGCATCTGCACATGCAGTCAATACAGATGCAGAGGTAGTCAGGATTAGGCTGGGAAATTCCTGGAGATTTTGTGGGTGGAGCTTGCAGAGGGCGAGATTTGGGGAGGGGAGGGGCCTCAGCATGGTACAGTGTCATAGAGTCCACCCTCCAAAGCAGCCATTTCTTCCAGGGGAGCTGATCTCTGTCATCTAGAGATCAGCTGCGATTCCAGGAGATCTCCAGGCCCCACCTGGAGTCTGGCAAGCCTAGTATGGATAAGCAAACATGCCTGCATTTGTGATGTTCATCTGGGTGCCCTTGAACCAACTGAGAGCACTTTTTTAACATGAAAAAGTTTATTAGAAAAGATTATTTCAGTATTTTTAAGAGGAGAAAAGAATTTCTTTTTTAAAAGGGTCTCAGCATGGTACAGTGCCATAGAATCCACCTTCCAAAGCAGCCATTTTCTCCAGGGGAACTGATCTCTGTCATCTAGAGATCAGCTGCGATTCCAGGAGATCTCCAGGCCCCACCTGGAGTCTGGCAAGCCTAGTATGGATAAGCAAACATGCCTGCATTTGTGATGTTCATCTGGGTGCCCTTGAACCAACTGAGAGCATTTTTTGAGGAGGATGTGAATTTCCCATCCATGGCCCTCACAGCTAAAGCTGAACTGGGCCGGTTGTTACCTACATCGTCCCTCTGGGATGAACCTCATCCCATCTGGGATGACTCATGATTTAAGAGAGCAGTCGGGTGAGCTCTTTCCTCTGCACACACCCTGCCATTGCCTGGCTGCCTCTTTCTGCTGTTAGTAGCTAGCAATTACTTTATGCCCTGAAGACATAATGGGCTGATTAGGTGAAAAATTATCCTCTCTGGATCAAGGTTTTAATGAGATTTGAACAAGCACAAAAACAATCTATAAGAGGGAGAGCTGGTATTATCCTTTGGCCAGACGTCAAAGTGGTCTTTGACCAAGAAGGATCTCTGACAGGGATATGGTCATGTAGGTGCGTAAGCCATCCACTGCCACTAAAATCGCCTCACCACCACCACCTTTCCCAAGAGATCTGTTTATTATTGCATTATCATGTATTGGGTAGGAGGCAGGGTTATTATTTTCTTACAGAAAGGGACAATTTCTGCCACTTCCCCCCTCCTGCCGCAGGAGAGGGGAGGGAGGGAAGTTCCATTCCACTGATGGAACTGATTTTTCATCTGCAGAAAGTTTAGTCTGGATACAAGCTGTGATTTTCATTTACCATCGTCATCACATCTAGTGATGATAGATAGATGTGGGGTTATTCCATGCTGCCTGCAAAACAGCTGTGGAGTTAAAATGAGAGAGATGTGGGCCCAAGGCCACATCTTGGCAGCACAGGGATCTGAACCTAAGCCTTTCTGATCCAAGGCCCAACACTCCTGCTGGGATCCAAATCGGTATTAGAGACATGGCCATTGCCTTGGGCCTGCCCTGTGGAATTTTTAAAATTGTTTCGCCTTTAAATGGCAGACCTCTGGGACATATCTTAAAGTGCTTATGAAAACCCCTTTAGGTCCCGGTCACACGGGCCATAAAATGCGGGGGGGAAGCGTGGCAGTTTGGCCCGGAGCAAAATAACGCGCGGCCACCCGATCACACATCCTGTTTTTTTTTTTTTTGGTAAACAAATTTTATTTTCTCAGGAATACAACATGTAAGATTAAATCATTTCATTCTATCAATTGTCTACCCCATTCCCAGTTCCTCCCCTCCCTCCAATGGCTTCCCACAATGCTTCCACCCCTGCTCCAAATTACTTCATATCATCAACAATATCAGTTTCTTATCATTACAATCTAAAGATAACATCATTTGACTTAATATTGATCTAAACATATTAAGTTTTGTTTCACATCCCAGTTCTTTTCCAGATATATTTTAAAGTCACTCCATTCTTGAAAAAACACGTCGTCTTCTTTGTTATTCAACTTCTTTGTAATTTTGTCCATCTCTGCCATGAACAGATCGATCACACATCCTGTTGAGGTCCCGTGGGTAGGGGCGAGGTGGCAATCACACGATGATCCTGAAGCGTGGCAAAGAAGCGGCGCGCGCGATCTCACCAACGGCACGCGTGATTCTGCGGAGCAACGGAACTTTCGCTTTCCTCTTCGTGCGCATGCACCATTGGGTGCTTGTGCGCATCCTGTGGAGACTTGGGGGAAAACCCCTGTTTGCGACGGGACATGGGCGGGCGCCAGATGCCACAGACTACCACCGGAAACGCGATCAGACGCCAGCCCTTGCCCCGCAGTTTCCGGAAACTAGTACCTCGGAGGTACTAATTTTTAACTCCGCATCTTCGGCGGGAAGCCTCGGGTTCGCCATGGGAGCTCTATGCTTCCCAGATGTTGCGGTGTGATCGCACCCGGAAAATCCGCCTATCATCCGTCTCAGTAGCATGGCTAATGCTCCGTGTGACCGCAGTCTTAGTTTCACAAGAGGCACCAAAGGCTGCAATATCAATCAATCAATTGAATTTATCATTTATGGCCATCGGCCTTCACAGTTGAAACAAACCTAAAACATAATTACACTATAATAGAAGAAGAAGAGGAGGAGGAGGAGGAGGAGGAGATTGGATTTATACCCCACTCTTCACTACCCAAAGGAGTCTCAGTGCGGCTTACAATCTCCTTCCCTTCCCCTCCCCACGTGAGGTAGGTGGGGCTGAGAGAGCTCTGACAGAAACTACTCTTTTTCAAGAACAGCTGTGCCAGAGCTACGGCTTGCCCAAGGTCATCCAGCCAGGTGCAAGTGGAGGAGTGAGGAATCAAACCCAGTTCTCCCAGATTAGAGTCCACGCACTTAACCACTACACCAAACTGGCTCTAATACTAGAACAATTCAGTTAGAGGTATTTTTAGAAACTAAGTTCACTCTGATCTTCCTAGCAGTCAGAGCAAAAAGAGCCATTCTGTAGGAAACAGAAGAAGGCTCCATATCGGAGAGCATAGAAACTAGTTTCGGAGGGATCTGAAAAGGACTGTAGATTAGCTAAAATCATCGCCAGGAATTTGTTCCTGGGACCCAAAGGACAAATCAGAACATACTGTGGTAGGACTGCAACACCAGGAACACAAGTTCAAGGCTTCCTTGATGCCTGGAGCTAAGTCTGTAGATCAAGGCTTCTATCCAGTATGCTGGCTTGTGCTTAGAGTGGTCTGCATCATACATGTTAACAGTGCATAATTGACTGGAGCGTGCACTCAGTTCTTATTCCGCAGACGCACACTATATCAATGTATTTATTCCCAAACCATGCCATATAGAGGGTATGATCTCTTGAGCCACAAAACGGAGGTAGGGACTGATGGGGGATTTCTCTAGAAATCTGAAGGAGGTCCCAGGGTTGCGGAAAAATCTAAAATCAAAGCAAAAATACACTGGGTGACGAAAACTCCCCAAAACAACAGAAGCAACTCCTGTAGCATTAAGAAAAGAATGCCAACAGAACTCTCAGTGGCTGTTGAGGTTACTGGGAAGCCACAAAAACATTGCCAAGCTTTCTAAGCCTCAGGCCGAATCTGCATTTGCATTTTAAAACCATTTTCGTGCCGCTATGAGCCGTCTTTCTCTATGCTTGTTTGAATGTTGTTTGGAGAAGATTCCTTTAAAGTCGTGCAGAGGTGCAATGACAGTGGAGCCGCCCCAGAGGAAGATAAACATATGTGGACGTGCGAAAGTATGCTAGCACTGTTGAGGTGTGAAAACGACACCAAATGTAGACAGCTTTTTTGAAGATGGAGTCAGAAGGCTGGGACACCGGTGGGAAAGACAAATTCAGATTCCGCCTAAGTCTCTGTAAAGCAAAGCCATGAGGAGAGGAGCAGGAGAGGGCTGGGAAGCTGAAGAAGTACTAGGAAAGGTCCTGCACCCCCCTCCAGTGTCCAGTCCCCTGATAGAGGAGAACTTGCCAGGGACAGGCCCAGCAACAACTACCAGAAATGCAGTGCCCATGCCACTTGGCCTGGCCCAGTGGCAGCCACCACACAACTTAGCCCAGACTGGTCTGTCCCAGCAGCAGTCACTGCTGAACTGGGGCTGCGGTCACACGGAGCATTAGGCACGCTAGAGAGACGGAAGATAGGCGGATTTTCCAGACGCGATCTCACCGCCACATCTGGGAAGCGTAGAGCTCCCATGGCTCACCCGAGGCTTCACTCCGAAGATGCGCGGTAAAAAACTAGTACCTCGGAGGTACTAGTTTCCGGAAACTGCGGGGCAAGGGCGGGTGCGTGATCGCGTTTCCGGTGGAATCCCATGGCTCTGGCGCCCGCACATGTCCCCTCGCAAAAAGGTTTTTTCCCCCCTCAAGTGTCCTCGGGATGCGCACAAACACCCAACGGGGCATGCGCACACGTCGGTGTACAGGAAAAAGCCCCACCCGTTTGCCACGGTGCACCGCTTCTTTGCTGCGCCGCAGGATTGTGGTGTGATCGGCACCCACCACCACCACAGGACCTCCACAGGATGTCTGCTCACGCAACCGCGTGTTATTTTGCCCCGGGGCAAACAGCCACGCTCCCCCCCCGCATTTTCCTGCCTGTGTGACCACAGCCTGGATGTGGCTCGTAGGGATGCCAGCTCCAAGTTGGGAAATTCCTGGAGATTTGGGGTTTGCTACCTAGTGAAGGTGGAGTTTGAGGTGGGGAGTGACGTCAGCAGGGAAATGAAGCTTGAAACTCATGAACTTTTAAACATTTTTAAAAGAAGTTTGTCGAACCCACTCATCTGAAAGATGGTCTGTGCACATATGTCTCTGGGTACCAGAAGAGCTGGTATGTTAGTCCAGATCCCTTGCTAAATTTTGCAGAGTGCACTAAAGGCTCAGAACACAGCAGAGCTCCTTTGTTCAGTGCATGCTTGTAACACTACACAGAGCCACTTATCTGTTTAAAAGAAAATAAGAGCTACTTTATTTAGGAAATACATACTGGATAGTGCAGCTTAGAGACAGTGACAGTTTCTATTCTGTCTAGCTAGAGATAGATGCAGATGCAGAGAGGCGTTCTGCATCCATGGTGCCGAAGATGGAGGAACGTGTCCTCCTCCTTTGTGTGGGAAGAGAGAGAGAGAGAGAGAGAGAAGGAGGCAGAAAGAAGTTGTTTTCCCTAAGAGTAGCAATCTACGCTTCAAAGGGTTCAGTCAGTGACAGAAGAGTAAACAGGAAGATGCTGTAGGGATGGCACTGGTTTTGGTGGTCCAGATCCTTCTTTAGTTAGCAGAGTGCACCCGGCTTTAATGTAGCAGTGCTTTGTCCCAAATCTAACGTGTTTGCAAGACTACAAAGTTACTACAGAGCCACGTTTCAGTTTGAAACAAAATAATCTACTTAATTCTAGAAATATGTGCTTGATAGTGCAGGGTAGAGATATAGAGACAGTTCCTGTGCCATCTAACTAGGAGATGGATGTGGATGCTGAGAGGCATCCTGCTTCTCCATCTTGTGTGCATGGAGGGGTGGGGGAGAGAGAGAGAGAGAGAGAGAGAGAGA
>NW_015174281.1:1243297-1274766 GCF_001447785.1 Gekko japonicus | reverse complement strand
TTGCGTTTTGAATCTGCGATTTTGCATATCTGGACAACCATCTCTTGCAATGATTGCGATTAGGTCGTCTGAACGTCCTTCTTCCGATAGGGGTTTTTTTTTGCGACTTTCACCTTTGTGTGCATATGCACATGTGCAAAGAATTTTTTTAAAAAAATTGTGCCGCGACGCCACTTGGGCGTCGCAGCTGTCTGGACAGTGCCTGGAGCATTGTCATGCAAAGCAAGCGGTTGGGCAACGGATGTGTGATTATCTGAACCCACCTGAAAATATCCCCAATCAAATCTACAGCGGGAACAAATCGTGGTCACCTCCTTCTTGAAGGCTGAGGCACAGGGACATCACATCTCGTCCATCGAACAGCGACCAGGGCTGTCAAAACCCCAGTAGTGGCAGGGGATCCCCCACTCCTAAATCCTGTTGCATATCACTTGGAGAAGGGTCAGGAGAAACTTTTTAAAAAAATGCAACCTTGTGTGTTACCAGAAGTTCTTACAGGAACTGACACAGGGTAGCTCCACAATTTGCCCGAACTCATAGGGAAAGTGTTCCAACCCTTATAGTTTTACTGTAGAGGTTCTGGCGATTCCTAAATATACCCTTTGCTACTTTAAGGGTAGCTCAAGGAATTACCAGCAAGTCCTAGAGCTACCCTTTGTCACCTTCAATAAGAACTTTCGGGAAGTACACAAAGCTGCCCTTAAGTCCATTTACACAATGAATTAGAAACCTTTGAAAAGAAAGCTGTGTCTGCATGCAAGGTTTTTCTTCTCCTGTAGGTGGCAGTGTTGCAACACTTTTGCCTTTATTGTCCTTCAACTAAACACTAAGTAGATGTCTAACTACACAATATATGTATGCATAGACAACACCTGTAGGAGGAAGGAACATGACCGTGTCTATGATAAATTAGGTATTCATTCATATGAAGGATGCAGTGTCCTCTCTCCAAACATATGTCCTCTCTCCAAGCATGTACAATCAGAAAAGGGCACAGATTAACAATGTAGTCCAGAGGCAATGCTTGCAGAGCAGTATTATTCTCCAGGAAGCACTCTATTGCACAACTATGAAATTTGAACATGTAATGCCAATAGTGGTGTGTGTCACAAACAAAATCCGTTCCCATGGTGTGTCTCACAGATCTTTTGGTTCTTTCCATGTGAGCTGGAGGCAGGCAATGGTGGTCTGCTTTACCAGAACATCAGAAAAGGTTGAGCATCAGATAAATTCTGCTATTATACATTACATGTATATTCCTACTAGAACAATTGTGCTTTAATAGAAATACCTTAGTAAACAAGCAAGCATTCACAACATACAAAACAAAACACATTTTGACTGAACAATGTTCTTCAGTGGTCTTTAACCCATAAAAGTCTTGTTTCATAAGGATCAATATATCTAATTCTCAACATGGACAAATCTGTGGATACTTAAATCCAGAGAGTGGAGCTATGAACAGACAACAGGGATCTTTCTACAAACCTCGAGGTATTAAAAATATACACTCAATGCTGGATTTAACAATTGGCATAAGCCCTCCTAGGAAAGCATAACTTACTATTTCCACAGAATATCAATGAAAAAATTAATTTGCAAGCTCATACCATCTGTTTATAGTGGGTGAACTATGCCAAGAAAAGACTAATAGCAAGCTTTACTTAAAGCAGTGGCAATAATAGTAAATAGTATTAGCACTTTATCCACTCATTAACCTTTTCTGCTTTACCGTTAGGTGTCTTGGTTGTATGTTTATTTTCCCTCCCTTTTTCTTTTTTTGGTTGAATTGACCCACTTTATCATACAGAGGTATGATGGCAAAGAAAGGAAAAGTGATAAAATGTTTTGCTGCTGTCAGGACGGAAGTCACAGATTTCCTCCATAAGGAAGGAAAAGCAGTACCAAGGACCTTTCTGGCGGATACAAGGACATCACCGGCTTTTGAAACTGGGCCAGGTGGCTGTTGTCCTTGTCCCAATTTTGAATGAAGCATGGACATTGGTTCTTCATGGAGCCCAGCCAATAGGAGGGAAGGTTGTGGAGCAGCTACATAAACAAACCCCACCTCCTCCATGTAGACTTTTGCTGAAAAGAATAATGTGGCGGGATTAGCTGGTCACCTGTTAGGACTGAGAAAGAATTTATTTTGTTTTCTTCAAACTGACAGCCAGAGAGCCTTTTTTCCTTGCCTGCTCCACACTGCTCTTGGGGGTAAAGGGGCTTTAATGTGACTATTTCGGTCATAACTAGAGTTTGGCAGGAAGAGCACGGGGCAGCTACAGCATAGATAGGGATTAGTGGCAAACACCCAAAAGTCTCTAATGCTAAAGGGTAGTTTCCAAGACAGCCTATCACTGGCTGACTGGGTTGATGACCAGCATTAGTTAAGTTAAGTTAAGTTAAGTAGCCTTTATTGGCATGGAAAAACATTGATACAAGTTAATACAGTTTAAAAGGTAAGTTAAAACTGCAACATACCTATACATCAGTGTAAATATAAGGTTATTTCTGTGAGATCCCTTGGCATACCTTTATAGCAGAGTAAAGAAACTTAGCCACCTTCTCGGTGACATTAGATGAGAAATCATTCAAAAGTCTATAAACCTTAAATGCATCAGAGCAGTCCCTCATCCTAACTAGAACAGAATGTAAATGCATATAACGTAAATCTGTATACAGGTGACAATAGAGGAGAACATGAGTGATTGACTCAACACATTTTTGATTACAAGGGCAGTATCTGGCTGAGTAGGCTATCTTATTGAATCTGCCACATTAGTTGTATGAGTGGCACATGGCAGGGACGAAGATGAGACTTAACATCTCTCAGCACTGTTTCATGTACGGTCTAGAAAAAAATGAAGTCACTGATAATGGTCGCACTGTCCAAGTTTGAAACCAGGGTGGTTTTACCTGCAAATGCTGGTAACCCAGAAGGCTACCTGTTAGAAGCAATTTGTACTTAGTTTAGATAACTTTATGATGGCGATCAGTCATAAATAAAATCCTGTTTTAATCCAAATTATGTTGTTTTGTGTTTCTCAGGGCACAGGGAAAACTGATCCGCTGGATTACTTAAATATCACATGCGTTTGGGGGGGGAGTCAACTTTATAACTGACCCATTGAGTGCTGTCAAGACATTTCAGTGTACATTGTCATCGTTTAAATTATCCCTCTGAGAAGGGGAAATTGATACATTTTACAGATGATTTCTTTTTTCTTGTGGACTATGCAGCACACTCAGTGCAGCGTATAAAACATGCACGTTTGGGGCATCATTACAAATTGCATTTGAAAATTGCTTTCTGGATTCAAACATGATTTCAGAGAGATCCCTTTTCTCCTTTTTCGGGTAAGACTTGCATCAGTATTCGGTAAAGTTTGTTAAACTCTTCCGTGTCAGCATTTATAAATATCTGTAGGAGCAAATATTATATGCTGTCGGAGGAGAAGCTGAAAGTAAAAGAGTGCCACTTTAGAGACCACCAAAACTGATTCTAGCATGAGCTATCCTGCGTAAATTTGGTTAACCTCTGTACTCCTCCTTTATTTGGCTGCTGTAGACTAACGTGAGTGAAAATACAAATGTGTAAAGCAAGAAAAGTGGATCAGGCGAAGCTTGCGGGGAAATTAGTATCTGTAGATAAATGGAAACAGGGATTGAAGTAGTAATGCAGCAGCAGATATTATACTGGTGGCAGCTGACAGTCACTTTGCAGCAGGGGTGGACCGGCATGCTAAAGGGGCCCAAGAAAAAGGACTGTGCCCCCTTCCCCCATGGAGGGAGGACTTGTTGGTGGCAGCAGCTGTGGCACATTTGCATAGGGCCACTGTACATAAGACATGATGGGCCTCTCCTTGGGCCGCCCAGCACCAGATGAGAGACTTAGGGATGCCAGCCTCCAGGTGGGCCCTGGGAAAGATTGAAGGTCAAAGAAGACGGGGACGGCAAAGGATGAGATGGTTAGACAGTGTCATAGATGCAATGAACATGAAATTGAGCAAACTTCAGAGGACGGCGGAAGACAGGAGGGCCTGGCGTGATCTGGTCCATGGGAGTCACAAAGAGTTGGACTCGACTGTGCGACTGAACAACAACAAAGACTAACGTGGGTGAAAATACAAATCTGTAAAGCAAGAAAAGTGGATCAGCCGAAGCTTGCGGGGAAATTAGTGTCTGTAGATAACTGGAAACAGGGACTGAAGTAGTAATGCAGCAGCAGATATTATACTGGTGGCAGCTGACAGTCACTTTGCAGCAGGGGTGGACCGGCATGCTAAAGGGGCCCAAGAAAAAGGACTGTGCCCCCTTCCCCCATGGAGGGAGGACTTGTTGGTGGCAGCAGCTGTGGCACATTTGCATAGGGCCACTGTACATAAGACATGATGGGCCTCTCCTTGGGCCGCCCAGCACCAGATGAGAGACTTAGGGATGCCAGCCTCCAGGTGGGCCCTGGGGACCCCCCCGAATTACAGCTCATCTCCAGACTACAGAGATCATTGCCCCTGGAGGAAATGGATGTTCTGGAGGGTGGACTTTTCAGGGTTTGCATCCATCAGTTCTGGATATTGGCCAAGAGGATGAAATTCAATGTTCTTTGGCAACCGTGTTTGTGAGTCAAGAGCTCCTGGAAGCCCCAGCACTTGTTTTTGTAACATTCAAATCGCCAGTGGTTTATCCCACTGTTAAAAACAAGCAGGCATATCTCCACTCGTGATTCAACTTGTGATGTAGGGTGGCCACTTAGTCTGAATCAGCTGTCACCTACCCCCTTTCCTTATCTGTATGTCCATTTGTGGTGCTTTTCCCATTGCTCAGAAAGGCTTCTGTCTTCTTGCTAATCTGCAATTACATCGTGTCTTTAGATACCAATATATCTTAACTGCACAGTATATATCTTAACTGACAGTGCACCCCTTCAGATTGGTCGATAGATGCTGGTGCTGTAGGCAGGTTCACATTCCAGAGCAGTTGGGGTGGCTGGAATGTTACAGCTGTCTGCAATAAAGCATACCATATTTTTTTTCTGTCCCTCCTTGGGTTCTCATAAAACCAGTTCTGCAGAATACTTCTCTCCATATTTGGTATGCTTCAAGCTGCACCAGGGAAAACTTTACTCCCAAGAAAGCAAATTAAGAGAGATGATGATGATGATGATGATGATGATGATGATGATGATGATGATGATGATGATGATGATGATGAAGAGAGGGCAGAACTGCTCAATCCCTACTTTTCCTCAGTCTTCTTTTGTGAGGGGAACGGTGCTCAACATGGCAAAAACAGAACACATAATGAGGGAAGGGAGATGCAGCCTAGGATCGACATAGTGGTAGTACATAAATGCCTAGTTTCTTTAAAAGTCCTTAGGGCCAGATGAACGGCATCCAAGGGTACTAAAAGAACTTGTGGATGTAATTTCTGAGCTTCTGCCCATTATTTTTGAGATTTTTTGGAGAACGGGGGAGGTTCCAAAAGACTGGAGGTGGGCAAATGTCCCCATCTTCAAGATGGGGAAAAGGAGGATCCGGTATACCTGGGAAAGTTTTAGAACAAATCATCAAACAGACAGTCCTTGAGCATTTAGAAAAGATGGCTGTGATTATTAAGAGCCAGCATGGGTCTCTCAAGAACAAGTCATGACAGACTAAACTTATCTCTTTTTTTTTCTTCGGAAAGTTACTACCTTGCTGGATCAGGGGAATGCTGCAGACATAGCGTATTTTGATTTCAGTAAGGCTTTTGATAAGGTTCCACATAATATTATTGTTGACAAATTGGTAAAATGTGGTTTGGATCCTATTACTGTTAGGTGGATCTGTAACTGGTTGACAGATTGTACCCAAAGAGTGCTTGTGAATGCTTCCTCATCCTCTTGGAGAGGAGTGACAAGTGGAGTGCCTCAAGGATCTGCCCTGGGACCTGTTTTGTTCAACATCTTTATCAATGATTTGGATGAAGGGATAGAGGGAATGCTTATTAAATTTGCAGATGATACTACATTGGGAGGGGTAGCAAATACGGTGGAAGACAGAGTCAAGATACAGGATGGTCTTGACAGGCTGGAAAACTGGGCTAAAACAAATTTAATGAATTTCAGTGGGGATAAATATAAAGTTCTGCATTTAGGCAGGAAAAATCAAATGCATAATTACAGAATGGGGGAGCCTTGTCTTGGCAGTAGTGAAAAGCAGGGCTATTTTTGGGCAGGAACGCACAGGAACGGCCACGCCCAGCAGGAACTCATTAGCATAATAGGCCACACCCAACAGCAGAAGCTCATTAGGATTGGCTACATTAGGGGTGTGTGGCCTAACATGCAAAGATGTTCCTGCTACAAAAAAAGCCCAGGGTTTTGACTACAAAGTAAACAGAATAAGAAGCAAAAGGTGGGTGTGATTGGATGACCACACTTCTGGTAACATGTGGGGTGTGGCCTAATATGCTAATGAGCTGTGCTGTCAGGGTGTGGCCTAATATGCTAATGGGTTTCTGCTGTTGGGTGTGGCCTATTATGCCCTGGTGAAAAGGATCTAGGGGTCTTAGTAGATTATACATTGAATTTGAGTCAGGAGTGTGATGCAGCAGCTAAAAAGGCATATGCTATTTTGCTTGTTTTTAACAGTGGGATAAACCACTGGCGATTTGAATGTTACAAAAACAAGCGCTGGGGCTTCCAGGAGCTCTTGACTCACAAACACGGTTGCCAAAGAACATTTAATTTCATCCTCTTGGCCAATATCCAGAACTGATAGATGCAAACCCTGAAAAGTCCATCCTCCAGAACATCCATTTTCTCCAGGGGCAATGATCTCTGTAGTCTTGTGAGCAAAAATTCTACTTTGTGGGCTACTGGCAGTCTGGCACTAAAGTTGCAAGCAAGCGATTTGGCTGCTGCATAAATTAGCTTCTTCTGGAGCCATCCTTTCTGAGCTAAGACAAAAATGTGTGAGCGGGAGGCTAAAAAACACGTTCAAAAGGAGCTGTGCAAAGTTTAGTTCCCTGCTGGTTTTGACTTGAAAGGGGGATCGGAGAGGAGGCAAATGCATGCAAACAAAATAAAGGAGGGGGATCTTCAGCGTGGAATGAAATTGGCATGAGATGTAAAGAGAGACACTGGGGTGGGAAGCTGAAAGCTTTGAAAACATTTTTTCCCTTTAGTGAGCAAAGTTTGGGGGAGGAACCATTTTGGCAGTTTCTGGAAGCCTAACATTAAAATGGCGGCTGAGTCACATGGACCTTCTGCAAACCACCGAACTTAGGAATCATTTGGAATCAATCTATTTGGAGGACAGAGTGCAATCTGCACAGGACAGGCTTTAGAAAGTGCCAAGATCACAAGCAGTGTGCAGGATCAAATTAGAGAAAATCACACAAATTTGTGAGGAAGGGCAGGAAATGAGTGTTGCTGTGCAGCTGTGCTAGGGCATCAGTGTGCCCCTTGAAGGTCACTTCCTGCCCACATTGAGGTTGTTCCGTCCACTCTGCACCTTCCATCATTCTCCCCCCTTCAAGCCCCATTTCCCCCCTTGTTTTAAAAAATTTTATTTTTTGACAGGCCACATGAGTCTAGTGATATGAGACTATCACTAGTCTTAAATCACTGAATAAGAAAATTTAAACCGACAGGGGAAGTTTAAAAGGAGCTGTGCAAAGTTACTGTAACAACTGACCTTGGATTATTTGGACTATGCTGTGAACTTTCCTTTGACCTGCTTCTGCCTGTGTGACCCGGACGTGGACTTGGAACCTGTGAGACCAGCTGGGCTATGACACTAATTTAGGTCCACTGAATAAAAAATAAAATAAAATGATGGGGCAAGTTTAAAAGAAGCTACATTAGGTTTAGTTCCCTGTCAGTACTGACTTGAAGGGGGGGTCTGAGAGGAGGCAAATTGCAGCATCCCCAGTGCAAAAAAGAAAAAGAAAAGAAAAGAAAGGATTTCAGTGCTGCATGCAAACAAAATAAAGGGGAGGCATCATCAGTACAGAATGAAATTGACATGAAATGTAAAGTGAGACAGACACTGGAATGGGAAGCCTAAAGCTTTGAAAACATTTTCCCTTTCATGCTTTAGTGAACAAAGTTCATGTGGTAGAGTTGCAGCTGACTTTGCACAGGTGTGCACACACACACACACACAACCTGCCAATGATCCAACTTGCAATATCAGTGTTAGTGGGTTCTACTGTGCATTCTGTGTGCTCCACATGTTTCCCCATATTATTATGAGATCATGTGACTCCCATTTTTCACAGTGGCTGATAACACAGCGGAGAATCCTTTAGTGCACTGCAATATGGAAAACAGGGCTTTGTAGCTGCTTGTCAGTTTCAAAAATCTTGTCAATTTCAACATCGGTTCCTTCCCCCCCCTTTGCCTGTGTTCCTTTCTGTTCCCTTTCATTCAAGGAACTAATGCTAAAATGCATGCACAAAACCTGAACCACAAAGATTTAAATGGAAGGCACTTGCTGGACGCTACTGTGCAGCTGTGACCTTTGTTTATCACTGTACCGAGAGCTTTGCAGAATCATTGCCAAGATGACTCCAGCTTCCTGTGTGGTATGTGCAATACCCGGTTACACCCTGTCCTACCATATCACCCAAGTAACATTTCGTAGCTAGGTTCTTAAATCCTTCCCCCATCAGCACACGAGATGGGAATTTATTCCATCCCCCTCTGTGTGCGTGTGCGTGTGTGCATGGGGTCTTGGCAGAGCCTTTCATGAGAAGGGTTAAGCACAACCCCAACACTTGGGATCTACAGTTCACATTATTCAGTTTGCAGACAACACTCCTTAACTGACAGACAGCTAGGAGAGAGCTTTTGCAGAGATCTGAGACGTGCAAGCACATAGAAGTACCTCAGGTTTTACATTAAATATAATGACTCTGCAAGTGTGCCCCATGCATTTCATCCCACTTTCAGTTGGCCTTCTTGTGATAGCAGTAGACATGGAATTCGGTTTGAAAACAATGACTTGTCTTAAGCACCAAGAAAGAGGAGAAGTCTTTACAAAAGCTCCCAAACTGTCCTTCATTGCTCTGTTATTTGAGATATGCATATGACACTGTGCTATTGGCAGAAAACAGTGAACACTTGAAACGACTACTGATGAAGGTTAAGGCAGAAAGTGCCAAAGCAGGATTACAGTGGAACATCAAGAAGACAAAAGTAATGACTACTGGGGGGATTGTACAACTTTAAGGCTGAAACCTGTTTAAGGGTCAAGAAGCGACAGGTAGAACCGGATATGGAACAATGGATTGGTTTAGCATAGGAAAAGGAGTACGACAAGGATGTATATTGTCCCCCTGCTTATTTAATTTATATGCAGAGTACATCATGCGAAATGCCGGCCTGGATGAATCACAAGCCGGAATTAAGATTGCCGGGAAAAACATCAAGAACCTCAGATATGCAGACGATACCACTCTAATGGCAGAATGCGAAGAGGATCTAAAGAGCCTTTTGTTCAGAGTGAAAGAGGAGAGTGCAAAAGTTGGCTTGAAACTCAACATAAAAAAAACTAAGATCATGGCATCTGGCCCCATCACTCCTTGGCAAATAGAAGGGGAAGTCATGGAAGCAGTGACAGAATTCATGTTCCTGGGATCCAAGATCACTGCAGACAGTGACTGCATCCATGAAATTAAAAGAGGCCTGCTCCTTGGGAGGAAAGCGATGGCAAACCTAAACAGCATAATAAAAAGTAGAGACATCACCCTGCCAACAAACGTCCGTATGGTCAAAGCAATGGTATTCCCAGTAGTCATGTATGACTGCAAGAGTTGGACCATAAGGAAGGCTGAGAGTCAAATAATAGATGCTTTCAAATTATGGTGCTGAAGAAGACTCTTGAGAGTCCCTTGGACTCAGGCCTGTAGCTACAGTGGGGCATCGCGGGGCTAGGCCCCCCCCCCGGCTTGCTGGCAAGGCCCCCTGACTGATGCTGGGAAAGACTGAAGGCAACAGAAGAAGGGGACGGCAAAGGATGAGATGGTTAGACAGTGTCATAGATGCAACGAACATGAAATTAAGTGAACTCTGGAGGATGATGGAAGACAGGAGGGCCTGGTGTGATATGGTCCATGGGGTAGTGAAGAGTGGGACTCGACTGTGCGACTGAACAACAACAAAAAAGGCTGACAATGAAGGATTTGAAATTGTTCAAGATTTTCTATTCTTTGGCTCCATCATCAACCAAAACGGAGACCACAACCAAGAAATCAGAAGGAGACTAACACTGGGAAGGGCATCCATGAAGGAGACAGAAAAAATCCTTAAGTGGAAGGATGTGTTGCTGGCGACCCAGATCAAGCTAATTCATGCCGTAGTATCCCCATTACTATGTATGGGTGTGAAAGTTGGATAATGAAGATTTATTTATTTGTTTATCATATGGCAGGATAATGAATTCCCCCAGTCTCTATGGTAAATACCCAGATGTGACATTGTTGAATTGCATGATGCCATCTCCCTCCCCGTTTTTGCTCCTGCTGCCACATCACGTGATGGCGGGGGACAGGAGTGCAGGGGCCAGAGGTTGCCTCCCTCCCACAATGGTCAACGATGCCACCCTATTAACAAAGAGTTAATGTTTGGAGAAGAGGCCATCTTCCTCCCGATGGTGTCTGAGAGGAAAAAGGAGTTGTTATTGTGGCTGTCAGGATGGTTGCTGGAGTTGTAGTTAGGGTCTCTAGGCCCACGTTATATACTACGCAAATAACGTAGTATATAACGTGGGCCTTAAGTTTTGTTTATTATACCTCATATTAAGCAGCTGGCATCAGTTCTCTGAAGGAGCTTCCTACGTCCTCATTATAACAAGTGGTAATGAGTCAAGCAAGAGCCCCGTGTGGCCTTCGGAGCAAGCATTCCCTAGTGTCTGCAGAGGTTGAAGAATGACCTGCCGCAAAGTGGATCCCCTGCTAGAAGGAGCACATTTGGCCTTCGTAGAAGGTTCTGAAGGATTCGCCTGTTACTCAAAGATTTAACTGGACGGAGGAGTGAGAGGTGAATCTAAGCAGAGAGTTGTTTTCCTGTCTTCAATGGGAAAGCGCTTTTTTGCGTTGCTGATTGACTGGCCCCTGCCTGCAGAGAGATCCCACTAGATCAGGGGAGGCCAAACTTGCTTAATGTAGAAGCCACATAGAATAAACTTCAGATGTTTGAGAGCCGCAAGACATGAACAAATATTATACATTTTTACTGGGAAATAGGCAAATTTACTTTTTCTTAACATTAAATGAGACTGCCAAAAATAATAACAAAAGAGGTAAAAGCAGATATTGATAATGATATTTATTTGTCCAATGGTATTTGTTTGCTAATGATATTTAGCTTCTCCAGTTGCCCTGCCGGGAGCCACACAATACATGTGAAAGAGCCACAGTTTGGCCACCCCTGCACTAGATAGATGGTTTCACACTTTGCAGCAGAGTTTGGAACCTTAGAAAAAGTAAATAGATTTCTGTACCCAGAAAGCAGCTTGCAAAAGAATCTGTGACTTGTTTAAGGAAGCTGGCTATCCCCTGTGAGTGTGTAGACTCTTTACAGGAAACACTAACAGGAGAAGTAGTTTTGGGGGTCTCTAGAGATGATTGAAGGTAGAAGAAGAAAGGGATGGCAAAGGATGAGATGGTTAAACAGTGTTATCGATGCAGCGGACGAGAAATTGAGCAAGCTCCGGAGAACGGCGGAAGACAGGAAGCCTGGCATGATGTGGTCCATGGGGTTGCGAAGAGTCGGACTCGACTGTGTAACTGAACACCAAAGATGATGGGTTTTCAAAGTTGTTTTTAGTTAACTGCATAAATGGAACTCTTTTGTCCCAAAGCCATGGAGACTATGGAACTGTTTGAGCTACCAGGTCTAGTCTGCAAGTTTTTTCTTCCAGGGACAGTACTTATCTGGTGAAGGTTTAAAGCAGCCTGTGGCATCTGCTTCCTGGGTGCACCCTTCTTAAAGCCATGCACCAAACGCTTCATGTGAAGGCCGGTAGCTGTGAAACAGGAAAGTGGCCAGTGTTTCCGCTGTTGGGTAACCACCCGGCCGAGTCATGTTGTTTTGTGAACTTTTGTTTGCCACTGTTGTAGAGAAAAGAGGACAGTTGACTTGTCCACCAATGTACAGATAGCAAAGTGTGCTGGGATTTACTCTGCTGCTTGATTTCTCTGGTGGACAGGAGCAGAAGACAGAGTCATGGGTGTTTTCAGATCTTCAGGATTGGGGGCTTTCATATCTGCCTGGGATCAACCGTGGTTTCACCATTTTGGCACATATTGAGGGAGTACCAGTCCGCATGAAGTTAGATATGAGAGCAGTGTTCACTGGGGTGCCCCAGGACTTATGTATCAGTTACAATGGTCTCACCCCGCATCGCTGCCTGCGGATACCCCATTGCAGAGGTCGATTCGGGGGGGAATGCAGGGGAATGCAGTTCCCCCGGGTGAGGTGCAGGGGGGCGGGGCACATGATGAAGCCCCGCCCCCTGCTTCCGCCCGCCTCGCTTCCAGCCCTCATTCAGCCAGGAGGAGGCAGGAGAAGAGGGAGGGTAAGTTGCTTCCTCCCCGCCTCTCCCCAGCCCTGCCTGCCTGGGGCCAGGGAGGGCCTTGGCGGGGCTTCCTCGCACTCCCGCTGGCCTTGCAGGTCCACCGCTGGGCCCCTGATGTCAGGGGGTGTGGCATATGCTAATGAGTTATGCTAATGAGTTCCCCTAGCTCTTTTTCTACGAAATGACCCCTGCCCCATTGTTTTCCTGTATTGGGTATACTGTATTGTTATTGCAGTAATTACAGGTGAATGTTTGACTCGGAGGTCAGCACAGCAAACTTCAAGAACTCATTTCCAGGAATGCTCATCAGATTCTCTAATGGCATGGCCAGACTGAGCATTTTAGTTGTATTGGTCACCTCTGCACGTGTTGTCAGATGCAGTGCAACAGTTGTGTATAAAATACGAGTGGGTATTTGGTCAAGAAAGGGGGTTACTAAAGGGGTGGCAGCTTTACCTGAATATTGAACAAGGAGAATCATCTAACTTGTTTTGAGGCTTAACCAGTGCCATATGCACAGAGCATCACCCAACACGATTATATGACTTCAGGGTCACACCTAGGTTTGCCACATCTGGGTTAGGAAACAATTGGAGGTTTTGGGTGTGGAGCCTGGGGAAGACTGGTTTTTGGGAGGGGGGACCTCAGTAGGGTACAGTGCCATAGAGTCCACCTTCCAAAGCAGCCATTTTCTCCAGGGGAACTAATTTCTGTCATCTGGAGATCAGTTGTAATAATGGGAGATCTCCAGGCCCCACAAGGAGGATGGGAACCCTAGACACTGGAAGTGACTTCATGGTGTTGGTGCACCGCTGATTTCCCTGCCATTTCCCCCAGCATTTCCCTCGTACTGCCCACCTGAGCAGTGGAAAGCAGGCACAGGTAGAGGGTGGAAGGTCTCTAGCTGAAGTGGGAGACCTGGTCTCCCTAATCCAGTGCTCCATCCATTTTCCAGCTTGTTATGGATCAGTTGCCACAAGGCCTTATTGACAAAGATGTGCCAACATATTTGACGGATTCCGAAGTGGTTCTCCAGAGGCTGCAGTTTGCTGGGGTTAAAGTCAACAGACGATAGTGTTTCTTTTTTCAAGACCAGATTTTCAAAACCATTTCATTCACCAGCAAGGAATCTCCCCACTGAAAAACCAAGTTCAGGTAACTGAAGCGCCCTACCTCTGCAGATGTTTCAGAATTGCATTCACGTCTTGTGGCTTCCCCCTGCAGCTTCTCTCCCAAAGACCTTTTGAGGGGCCAAAGCAGGCTTTTGCCATGAGTTTCCTCTTTGGAGCATCCAGCAATTTCTAAAAACTTAACTTTCAGGCTCACAGAAGCCTGATTACGACTGTGACTACGAGGACGTTTTTTTTTAAAAAAGATCTGAATCAGGCCTCTGTGTGCCTCAAAAGTTTTTAAAATTTCTGGGAGATTCAGACACAGAACTTCCAGTGCAGGTCTGGCTTGGCTTTTGGTCTGGCCTTATCCCAGTACTGGAGTGCCCGCTGGAAGAAAAGAGCCTGAGGTGGAGTGGAGGCTGCAGAGGTCACCTGTGGGTGGCGACTGGGTTCTGCAGTCCTTACTAGGGCTGCCACCTGGCCTGGAGAAAATATCCTGCCCCTTTAACAGAGGCTTAATGGGATGTTATTTACCTCCTTGCTCTGTTAACTGCCCATTTCCATACATTTTGTCTCTATAAAAGGGAAAGGACAATTTTCGTCCAGCAGGCCTGTTGACAAGCCTACTGCTTACCCATGTAATCTTTTCTTCCTGACTGGGGCAGGTCACACACAACAGAGAACTGCTCTCAGGACTAAGATGTGCTGTTGGTTGGAACTGTGTTATGGACATTGAACTCTGGTATGTCTGACCCTGGCTTTGGATTCTGATTTAAACCTGTTTGAACTTTGCTGCTTGTCTTACTCGGCTTGACTTCGGACTGCTCTTGGACTTTGCTTACTTGCATCACGCCCCCTGGCCCTGCCGTGACAGCTTTATTTTGTTCTGGGGCGAACAGCCACACACACACCCCCGCGTTATCTGGCCCATGTGACCGGGGCTTATAAACATTTTTGTCGTACTTAAACATTTTAGAAAGGATACCATTTCTGAGCACTGTTATTGTCTTATAGAAAATTTTCAACAGCCAAATTAATTCTATTTGACTTTGGGCCATTGTTTTATTCCACTCTCAAAATGTCCAGACTCTGCAGAATTTGACATTCGTGGAGTGTTGGCTTGACATTTATGAGAGCTGCCATCAATGTTTCCATAGTTATGTGGATTTTTATTCTATTAAGAAGGTACATGCACACAGGCTGTTTTGGGAGAGATCTGTGTCAGATGATATCAGATACCACATCAGATCCTGGTCAGCCACAGGGTGCCCACAGCTACGTTGGTCCCATGCATATCTCCACAGCACAAAGGCTGAGAGCAGGATCAATGCTGCTACACATTTTGTGCCACTGGAGATTTTTTAAATTTATGTACGTTATTTATAGATCACCTTCCTCACTGGAACCCAAGGTGGATTGCACAAAGTAAGTCAATACAGTCAGCAGGATGGGACAACCAATAAACAATGCAACAACATTTGGACTGTAGAAAACTGGGAACAACTGAAAACAGAACTGAAGCAAAGCATACGTTTTAACATGAACATGCTGGTGTGGCATCCCCCCACATCACAGTATGCCTTCTTTCTGTAGGTACTCTTGCATGTAGGGTTGCGAGACCTTTGCCTGGCATCATCAGGAGCATTGGGGGCCACATAAGGTGCGGAAATGACAATGTCTGATGTTGTGTGTTATGCAATGTCATTTTTGCCCTGAATATTTCTCCTGCTAGTCCAGGGTGGGTCAACCAGCAGGAGCCCTGCTGCCACCAGCAGGTAAACGGCTTCCCTACTTTCACATGCACAGTTTAATGCAACGGTGTTTGTCATGGATTGCTCCTCTGCAGAAGCATCAGAAACCAGTGGGAGGCATTAGTACCCTGATCAGCTATTAGGTCAGAGCGCTTGCTGTTGATACTGGCTCATCCCACTTCCCTGAGTTCAACGTCAACACTTCAGTAGGGTCACCAACCTCAAAGTAGGGCCTGGAATTCGTCAAGAATAACAGCTGGTCACCAGACTAGAGAGATGAGTTTCCCTGCAGGCAATGACAGTTTCAGAGGGCGTACACTATGGTATATCATAGAGTTTAGGATAGGGTTGCTAGGTGCGTCGGACTAGCGGGCAAGGGATAGGGTGAACTTACCGGGAGCGGGGAAGGAAGAAGATCGAAATAAACGCAAAGTGCCTACATCACCTGGAAGTGACATAGGCACATGAGGGACATCATGGACAATGCTCTGGTTTGTGGGCAAAACCTCTATGGTAGAATTAGCTTCTACCATAGAGTTTTGCCCAAAAACCAAAATATCATCCTCTAATGTCACTGATGTACCTATGTCACTTCCAGGTGATGTAGGCACATTGCATTTATTTCCAGCTTCTTGCCTGTTTGGGGGAGGAGGTAATTGGTGCAGAGAGGAGTGCCTGAAACCAAAGTGACCTCAAGAGGGAGCAAAACATGTGTAGAACAGGGGGAAAAAACCTAAGGAACAGGAACTTAACAAGGAGTAAAATGAGACTACGGAAAAACCTTCTGTCTTTCCCAGGCACCACCTCCAAAACTCTGGGAAGTTCCCAAGCAGAAATTGAAAACCCTACACTTCAGGATTAAAACTCCAGAGGGCCCTCTAGTCACCAAAAGTTTATGCTGGTATAGTCCTATTACACACGCACAGCTTACTGCAGAGAATCCAAGCACTCAGGCCTTGAAGCTTGACTTCAGCTCCCTGCAGGCACAGTTCTGTGCTGCCTCCTCCTCCCACAACCAGGCAGTGGGAGAGGGTGGCCCAGCTGATGCTCCCCACATGTGGGTGGGGGAGTGGCACAAGGGGCAGGGAGAGGGCAGGGGGGAAACCCAAGAGAATCTGTATGCTTTTGAATTACCTCCAGCTTGGAAGCGAAGCAAGGGAAAAACCGGCACAAAAGCACTCTCAGAAGACCCAGAGAAACGGTGAACGGAAAGCGAACTGAGCGCCGAAGGGAGGAAAAACAATGCAGAGCGAAAAAGAAAACCTGACAGACGTGCATGGTGAAAGTGAGGGAAAACATCCATGCAGAATAGGCCTTAAGCTTGTATTTCATTAATAAGGCCAGTAAAATTTAGATGTAGTGAAACTCTTTTTTTCTGGACCAGAGGTAAATTTCGTGTTAGCCTTTAGGTCACTCGACTCCTGTCTATTTTCACTTCAGGGTCCGTTCCTTTTAGAATACAAGCAGAGTGTAAGTAGAGGTAAACAATGCAACTAGATCGTGGAGATTTACTCAGAAGTACTCTGGAGAGCAGTTATAATTCAGGGAGATCTCGATGCTCCACCCGGAGGCTCACGACCGTATTTACCTCATCATATCTAGTTTGGCCCTTCTTCAGCCACAGGATATTTACGAATTCTCCCTGACTACTCCTGGGCTGGTGGCTGCTTTTTTTTTTTGGTCTGTCTCGCCCCTCCCCCCAAAAAAAACTCTTGTGTTTCTTCTCCAAGCCAGCAACTTCTGTCGCCTACAGTACATTGTGCTAGAAAGGAATTGTGTCGAAGAAATGATTTCCTTTCTTAATTATATATTCTTCTTCGGATTACATTTGGCAGGAGGGCAAGACACCTTTCTAGACTGCCAGGCTAAACAGCAGTTTCCTCCTTTTGTCTACTCTCAGTCCCTCCAGGACTGTATGGATGCATCAGAAACAGGAGCTGAGTGTATTCCTTGGCTGTCTCTGGAAGCTGGCGATGTACATTCTGGGAAAGAAGATAGAAACCACCCCCCCCCCAGGTGTGCTTATTTATGGGAAGCTGGATGAAAATCAAAGCTTCCTATGGGGGGGGGGTGGGGGGGGAAATGGGAGGAAAAATCCCAAGAAGACTCATGCCTACCCAAAGGCTGTGAGGGGAACTGATCTGTGAGGAGCAGGATGTATTCTTTGAGGAACTGAGCAGCTGAGTGTATTCTTTGGCTGTCTCTGGAAGCTGGCAATGTATATTCTTGGAAAGAAGATAGAAACCACCCCCCAGTGTGCTTATTTATGGGAAACTGGATGAAAATCAAAGCTTCCTATGGGGGGGAAATGGGAGGAAAAATCCCAAGAAGACTCATGCCTACCCAAAGACTGTGAAGGGGAGTTCCATGATGACTGAATACTCTGCTCTGTAAAAGGAATCCTTACAGTAGGAAGAAGAATTCCATACTAGTTTCTGGGTGCGTTCAGACGGGCGTTTCAGCCGGCATAAACTGCACCGGTTGGAACCGGTGCAGTTTATGCCAGCTGAAACGCGATCACACGTACCTCCTGTCTGCAGAGCCCATCGCTGTATGCCCGTTCACATACAGTGGGCGTCGGCGGTTTGTTTGTTTTTTCTAAACTCAGTTTGCGCATGCGCATAGGCAGCCATCCACAGAATGGCGATCTCTGCACATGCGCAAAACACCCCGTCCCGAAAAGCATGCCCTGAAGAGAGGACTTATCTTTAAAGTTTAAAGAGCAAACTGGCCTCCCTGAGGTCCCGGACTCCTCTGAAACGTTAAACTAAGGACCTTTTTTTTTTCTAAACAAACGCCGGGGCAAAGCTTCGCCCAAGCGCATATCGCCGACCTAAAAAAAAAAAAGGCGGGCGAAAATCAGAAGCCTTGGGCTTCCGAACGGAAGTGGCTCTACAACGGTGGAGAGCGATCAGACGGGGGGGTAAAGCGATTACAATCGTTGCACTCAGGATACCACCACTTGGGGACCTAGTGGCAGAATACAACGGTGTAAAGCTCTTTGCAACGGTTAGGGACAGAAGGCAGATGTTCGCCGTGTGAACGCTGGTAAGTACACCGATTCCAACCGGCACCTATACCATTGAAAATGCCCCGTCTGAATGCACCCACTGTGTCATCACATGATGGTTTTCTGTGAGAGCGAAATTTTATTTTGTGTCATATGAGTGCTCACCAGCAATTCCTGTGGTACATTCCTGATAGATGTTTAGCATATTGGGGAAACATAAGTCTCCACACACTGAGAGCTAGTTTGGTGTAGTGGTTAAGTGTGCGGACTCTAATCTGGGAGAACCGGGTTTGATTCCCCACTCCTCCACTTGCCCCTGCTGATGTGACCTTGGGTCAGTCACAAGCTCTGGCACAGCTGTTCTTGAAAAAGAGCAGTTTCTGTCAGTGCTCTCTCAGCCCCACCTACCTCACAGGGTGTCTGTTGTGGGGAGGGGAAGGGAAAGGAGTTTGTAAGCCGCTCTGAGACTCCGAGTGAAGGGCAGGGTATAAATCCAATCTCTTCTTCTTCATGCTTTACCTGACAGCCAGGATCTTTCACAGGCAGGAGCACCCTAGGACCCAAATACACAATATGTGTGACATAAGTCAGGACACAGGTGCCTGACCTGATTCGTAGTCACACAACAGGCCCATAGCCAGGGTTTTGTGGCTTTTGGGGGCAATATTGCAAATATTTTTCTGGTGGAACTGGTGAGGTTGCCACTATTTTTATGTCAGCTCCAATCCACCCCCAAGCCCGACTGCTGGCAGCCACCCCTCTCCCTCCCCTCCCGCAAAATTTAAAGGACCCTTCAGCTGATTGGCGGGGAGCACGTGGCCTGCCGATCAGCTGGGGGGCCCTTTAAATCATGCAGGAGGGGAGGGAGGGGGTGCGTGCCTTCCCCGGTTTCTTCTCAAGCAGGGGGCCGTGCATGTGCCCCTCCCCAATTCTTCTCAAAAAATCTTGTGGGGCTCGCTCTTTAAGGAAGGGGGCTGAGCCCCAAATAACCCCACTGAAGCTACAGGCCAGGTTCAGTGTAACTGACCTTGAAAGAGTTGTGTTATTCCATACAGTCTCAAAGGCTGTGAGGGAGGAGGAGAGGCTTTAGGCTTCCCTCCCTCACTATTTTTGCCAACAGAAACAGCCACTGGAAGGGTGTGTGTGGCTGTTTGTCACTTCCTTAGACTCCAGGAGACAGTCTCCCTGGAACATCCGCACTCTAATGTTTCTTGGACATTTTGCTTCCTTAGACTTTGGTGTTGGGTGCCATTAAGGGGGTAAGAGTTAGACAGAGTTGAATTCATGAAGCAATTCTCCCCCATAAACCCCACTGAAATGAATGGGAGGGGGTGAGCACTGCAGGAGAACTTCTTGATGGATTTTGCCCCATATTTGTTGAAGAAGCATGTCATTTCAGTTTCCTCTCCAGACTCTGAACTGGATTGGGCTAAGATTGTTGGCGTGGTGATCTCTCTTGGTTGCTGTTCTTTGCTGGTGAGTGCTTCATCTGTGGCAGGGAGACGTATTGAGCTCAAATGGCTTGATCTGATGACCTTTGGGTGCCTTCGAGCATTATGCGTTTATGGTTGTCTGGCAATCTGACAGTATTGGATGCAAACAAAAAATGTATAACCCATTGGCTCTTTATAGGCAACAGCCAGTGATTCAGAATCCTTTATCCTTTCTGAAAACCAGTCTGCTAACCGTGTCTGTAAGATTTATAGCAGTATTCTGGTTTCACAGAATCATAGAATCTCGGAGTTGGAAGGGGCCATACAGGCCATCCAGTCTGGCCCCCTGCTCAGTGCAAGATCAGCTTAGAGCATCCCTGACAAGTGTCTGTCCAGCCACTGTTTAAAGACTGCCAGTGAGGGGGAGCTCACCACCTCCCTAGGCAGCTGATTCCACTGTTGCACAACTCTTGCTGTAAAAAAGTTTTTCCTAATATCCAGCCAGTACCTTCCCACCCTTAATTTAAACCCATTATTTCGAGTCCTCTGCTGCCAACAGGAACAGCTCCCTGCCCTCCTCTAAGTGACAGGCCTTCAAATACTTCAAGAGAGCCATCATGTCCCCCCTCAACCTCCTCTACTCCAGACTGAACATTCACAGGTCCCTCAGCCTTTCCTCACAGGGCTTGGGCTCCAGTATTGTTCTGACTTGCCTTTTGTGTTTCTTTGTGTCTCCCAAACATGCTGGTTTACAGCGAGGTCAGTGGAGTATTCCTGAAGCTGCAGTCACAGGGTTTAATTACTGCTCACCCACTTTCCCAAAGGAATTAAGAAAAATCTCTTAACAAGAGTAGCAGACTGCACACTCAATGGAGTCATGGTGGTGCAAAATAGGTAATGCAAAAACCACATAATATTTTGACCATTCATAAATGAATGCTCAGTTATGTGACATGTGTTGGAAGGGACCTTGCAGGTCATCTAGTCCAACCCCCTGCACTCTGCAGGAGCATAGCCGAAAGATAGCCCTACAACATACTCGAAAGATGGTCATCCAGCCTCTGCTTGAAAACGTCCAGCGAAGGAGCATCCACCACGTCCAGAGGCAATCTGTTCCACTGCTCAACCACTGTATTGTAACGACTCCCTTGTAATTTCCACCACTGTGGTCCTGTGCAGACTGAAGTACATTGCTGATTGGAAAGGAGAACATCAAAGATGTGTACTATTATAAGGCAGCTGCAGGCTGGCCTTTTTATACAACAGGTTCTGAACAGGAGCAGTCTGAGTAGTGATACTTGGGAACTTGAGCAGCAGTAGTCTCAAAAATCTACAGACATTCTTATCTGTGAGAGTTTGGGAGAATGTGTGAGCAGACAATTGGGAGACTTTCCAGAGCATGGAAATTTCTATTTATGGCACTAGCCACACTGAGGATGTCCTCTTTGCCGTGACGAACCGGACACTTCTAGTGGCTAGCTGAAGCACCTACTAGGGATGTGGGAAGCTGTTGGGTACAATGTCTCTGTAAAGTTTAATGATCTTCCAAAGATCTACAAATTCCTAAACAAAATCCACTGGGGCCCTTCATATTCCATTTGCTGCTGAATTATCCTATTTTTAAAATCTATTTTTATACAGGTCTGAAATGTCCTGCAATTGAACTATAAAACCCATGATGCATGGTAACTGTAAAACCCATGATGCATGGTAACTGTAAAACCCATGATGCATGGTAACTGTAAACATGCCACTTATATACTACATCTGGAACACTATAATATTTCGGAAAGGAAATGATTATAGTAGTCAAGGGAGCTGCAGAAGCAATATAGATACGTAAATCTTCCCCTATTTCAGAAATATAAATTTCACTCAAGTTTGACTTTCGGTGGACTTGGGTGGCAATCCTACTAGAAACCCCCACTTTACTTTATACATAGGTGTTCTAGTTTGCCATGGGACACTTCTGGTCCCTTGCTGCAGTTTCTCTGAGCACTCCAAATGTTCTTCTGCCCATAAGCTTGACCTGAATAGATCCCTCCATAAGAGAAAGACAGTGTTATATGTTCAGACCAGTAGCTGCCAGCAAGTTGATTGCATGTGGTTATGACTTGGGGGTGGGGAGGGGAGCTTCGTGGAGGAGGCAATAGGAAAAGGATGCAGTTAGGTTCTGCGCACTGTCGAGGAAGTGCTGGCACGAGACGTCTGCACAGCGGAGGGAGCTGCGAATGCTTCTGCCCGTCCACCAGGAGAAATCAGAGGGACCAGCCTGAACTATGGTAGGTGCAGCTTCTTTCTGGGGATGTGGCAGGTTGTGGTAACTGGGGCATAACAGAACACTGGTTTGCAGTGGGTTCACGTTGCATTTTCCTTGGCCTGTGCAGGGCAGTGGAACACAGCAGCGTTGGGGAAAGTGGTTGCTGCATGGGTAGCAGTACCCTCTCAGCACTCCTTGGCACTGTGGGACTGCCTAAGCACACACTGTCTTATAGAATGGGTGTGTGGTGACGATGTCAAGGTTTGGGGGAAAGCTGAGAAACAAGGGGAAACAAGAAAAGGGCAGCTTCAAGACTCAGAAGCATATTATGGCATATGTGTTTGTGAGCATTGTAGTTTTGACTGACGCAGACTAACAGGGCTGTTCCTTGGGATTTTAAGGGCAATTAGCTATATCCCCGAATGTTAACACAGAATGTTGGGGCAAATGAAAACATTGTTCTTCAGACTGACCAGTGCCTGAACTTAGAAAACAATGCCGTTACTGTAGCTTCTGAAGTCTCTTCTTATTAAAATGTTTTACAACAAGGGTGGGTTCTGTGTTACCATGAAGTGTTCACTACCTCAAGCAATATTTGTATGAACTGTGCAACTTGCTACTTTAAGGAAAAAAAAGTGTACTCCAGATTTGAACGTAGAAATGTGAGGACATGGTCCAGATAAAGCGAGACACGACCAAATCCATTTGAAAGCAGGAGAAAAAAAAGACACACAACCAAATCCATTTGAAAGCAGGAGAAAAATAGTTGTGAGTAACTGAAGTGGTGCTGATTTCAGAGGGACATCGCCACAAGGAATTTTTGCTTGGAAATGCTGACGGTCAGTGAGGCTTTCTCCTCTGTCACCAGGCGGGAATGATCCCACCACATGGCTTTGCTCCCGTTCTTTTCAATGTGGCTTGCATGGGAGATCTTCCTGTGAGTTTGCACCCTTTGTTGGGACTAGCCAAATCACATAGGTTTGTTTTTTAAAAAATTAAAGCATGCCTCATTATGCAGGAAACGATGTAAACGTTCCAACCTTTCCCTAAATTTCTGAGAAGTTTGCAAAAAAAAGGTTTTTTTACATTGCTGGGAAGGGAACGAACAAACACAGACAAAAACTGAGGGGCCTGGGTAAAGATGCCAGAGGATGGTCTTGGCTGTGGTCAGGGGCTTAGGCAATAGGATTACCCACTATTTTTTTAACCTTTAAAAAGCAGCTGTAGGGACTTGATTTCGATCCATGTTGGGGCATCGGGCTGAGGGGAGTGTCTTTCCTCCCGTTTTCTTGATCAAAACTGCCCCCTCTACCAGGCTACAATTAGCCTTGCTAACTTTGCCTGCTGGGGGGGGGGGTTTCTTATCAGGGAAACAGCATTGGGGGAGGACAGTTAAAGCCCTTCACGTTCAGCACCATGACACTATTCCGAATAGTTTCCTCAGGTGTTTGTTAGGTTAAAAAATGTGATCCAATCGTCGATCCTCTCGTCTAGCATCCCATTTGGCCCTAATTGCCCTCCTTCCCAATTGCCTCCCTGCTGAGTAGCGGCTACAGTTGCCAGACTTCGGGTGGGGCCTGGAGATCTCCTGCAGTTACAACTGATCTTCAGGCTACAGAGGAGAGCTCCCCTGGAGAAAATGGCTGCTTCGGAGGGTGAATGCTATGGCATTGTACCCTGCTGATATAGCTTTCCTACCAAATCCCACCCTCCTGAGGCTCCGCCCACCCCCAATCTCTAGGAATTTCCCAACCCAGAACTGGCAACCTTAGTAGTGGTATACCCAGGGTCGCCAACCTCCAGGTGGCAGCTGGAGATCTCCTACTATTCCATTTGATCTCCAAGTGACAGAGATCAGTTCACCTGAAGAAAATGGCCACTTTGGAAGGTGGCCTCTATGGCATTAAATGTCATCCTCCTCAGGCTCCTCCATCCCCAAAATCTCCAGGTATTTCCCAACCTGGAACTGGCAACCCTACTTATGAGATGGGTGCTTGGGAGAAGTGGGAAGGCTTCTGTCTTTGCACTCTTCTGGTGACCTTCCCGGACGTGTGTGCTTGGCCATTGTGGGAAACAGATGGGTAGGGGTACCAGAGCTCTTCTTATCTTTTTAATTTTTCCGGGGGGGGGGGCTAGTAAACTTTTCCTTTGACCCTTGAGATTAAAAACGCAATTGTAGCAGGTAGATACATCTGGCAGCATCAGTAGATCATTGGAAATATTACCACAGCTTGTACACAAATATGCACATGTGTTCTGGTACAAATCTGGCCAGCCTTTGTGCCTAGAGTTGCCAACTATAGTTTGAGAAGTTCCTGGGGAGGGTGTAGGGCTGCCACGTGGTGGTTAGAGATCTCTTGGGATTACAACTGATCTCCAGGCAACAGAGATCAGTTCACCTATTTATCACATTTCTGTCCCATCTCCTCAAGGGAAGCTGATCTCTGTAGTCTGGAGATTACTTGTTTGAAGCCCTAGCACTGTTCATTGTACCATCTTTGTTCTCTTGCCATGTTATATGCTCTCTCACATTGGATAAGGCAGAAACTGTAAAATTATTGGAGACATTGTGATCTTTGGGCATAACTGAGGCCAGTTTAATTCCCACTGATTCCATGGGGTAAGTACTAAATCTGTGTATCAAATCTTTATTTCTGACCCAAAGGGTGTGACTAGTAGGCAGTCATGGTACAGATGGATGAACAAAAATGTACTGGTGGTTGCTGTCATCAGCTTGGGTAAGTATTTGTGAGATTTACTTTTTTTTATTTTAAAGAGCCATTTTAGTTTTACATTGGCCGTGTGCTGGAAGGATATGAAGCAATAGCTTTGGGGGGAAGTTGTGAAAGAGAAACAGTGTTTGAGGTTGCCCTGATTCTGATGTTGACACCACTCCAGAGGCAAACTAGAGAGCTTCATTGGCAATCCATCTTTTAAAAGACAGGTTGGATTAGCACATCCCAGTGCTGATTATTGTCAGTTTTCCTGGCATGCCCACAATCGAGAAATCCTTGATTATGGCACATAATCTTTTCAAAACAAGGGTTTGGTCCTTAGAGGTATGGGAAGAAACTATCAGGGATGGGCACAAACCAAACCATGAAACAAATTTCATCATAATTTTTTGCCTTGTTTGTGGTTTGCAAACTGAAGTTCATGATGGGTCTACCATCACAAACTTCCATGAACTTTTAAAGCCATTCATGGCAGTTCATGGATAGAGTAGAAGGCAGTGGTTTAAAGGGACTCTGAGTACTGCAGAGGTACTGCAGCCCCTTTCAATGGGGTTTGTGGGGCCACAGACCGGTTCAGTTTGCGAATGAACCTCCCAGTTCAATTTGGTTCTTGGTTCAGTTTGTGGTTTGGCTACGAACCAACACGAACTACATTTTTCTAGTTTGTGCCCATCCCTAGAAACTATTAAAATAACAGAAGATTTTTTTTAAGGGGCATTTATTTCCTTTTTGAGCGGGGGGGACGGATGATATAACTTTGCATCACTTTGTTGTTAGGGCTTCATAAAATTAGATGTTGCACTATTAGCATTAAATTTCTCAGTCACACGCTCAATCTGGCCAATGGTCTATCTAGTACCACAGGGACGCCTACAAGCAAGGTCTGTGGATTACAGTCCCCAGCTGCTGATGGCTCCCCAGCATCTGACATCAGAGGCTTTCTGCGTCTGAGCCATGATAGCCGAATGAGTCCTCTGGGTTTACAACCACCAGTAGATCTCTCCTTCAGAAATCTATCCACACCTCTTTTAAATCCACCCAGTGGCCATCACCATACCTTATGGCAATGTGTTGTAGTTGCACAAGTATATTTTGTAATGGCACAAGTCAACTATTCACAGTGTGAAATAGTATTTCCTTTGGCTATCTACATCCAGTCAGCTATGTGGTGATGGAAAGTGCTGTCAAAATGCAGCTGACTTATGGTGACCCCATAGGGTTTTCAAGGCAAGAAATGTTCAGAGGTGATTTGCCACTGCCTGCCTCTGTGTAGCGACCCTGGTGTTCTTTGGTTATCTCCCATCCAAATACCCTGCTTAGCTTCTGAGATCTGACAAGATCAGGGTACCCTGGGCTATCCAGGTCAGGGCATCAGTGTCATGGTGGAAAGTGATAGCAGGTGCCACCAATTCGCAGCTGACTTACGGTGACCCTGTAGGGTTTTCAAGGTTTGCCATTGCCTGCCTCTGCATAGTGACCCTGGTATTCCTTGGTGGTCTCCCATCCAAACACTGACCAAGGCAGTTCCTGCTTAGCTTCCACGGTCTGATGAGATCGGGCTAACCTGGGCTATCCAAATCAGGGCCATTAGTTTCATAGGGTAACTCTAAGTTCTAATATTATAAGAAGGGGGGAAGGTATCTTTTTATTAAAATTATGCACTGTGTAGAGAACGTTATAGATCGCTTAGCATGGCACCCCAGTCACTGTTTTCCTGTTCTAACATCCCCTGGCAACCTGTTACTCTGGCAGCACTCTTGTCTCCGATGGCTGTGAGTGCCTGGACGTACCACTATGGGACTGAATCAGTGCTGACATGGGAAGATGCAAGGAGGTATTGCCAGACCTACTACACCGACTTGGTAGCAATCCAAAACCAAGAAGAAGTCCAGTACCTCAATGAACACATACCTTACCATAAAACATACTACTGGATTGGGATCCGGAAGATTTACAATGTTTGGACCTGGGTGGGAACCAATAAAACCCTGATGAAGGAGGCAGAGAGTTGGGCTAAAGGCGAGCCCAACAACAAACGTTCTAACCAGGACTGTGTTGAGATTTACATTAAAAGGGATTCGGAGTCTGGGAAGTGGAACGATGAACCTTGTAAGAAAAAGAAGCGGGCCCTGTGCTACACAGGTAATGATACAGAACACTCTATATTGTTGCAGCTGGTATCCAGCATGATAGCTAGGGTGGTGGCTTTGTGTGTGGGGGGGTATGTGCATGTGAAATGAGTACACTTGACCATTACCTAGGGATCCAGGGAGCCTAGGATGAACTGTGAACATAGTCTCTGACATGGGCTGCTCCCACATGCAGACAATTCTCTGCATAGCTCTTACTGCTGCTGAAAATGCATTCTCAGTAGCATTCTCAGTAGCAATGGAGAACCCACATGGAAGTTTTCCTGACACTCTCTTTGCTTCAATCCTCCATTGTCCCTCCCACTGCCAGTGGTATTTCTCTTTTTAAAAAATCAGTGATAGCTCTATCATTATAACATTACAACGCAGCAACAATCTATTACACAACAGTATACACGTTTCCAGCTTTCTTTCTTTTCTTTTTTAAAAAATCAAGTTTCTAGACCTTTTTAGTTGGTTGCACATTTCTGCAACAAGGGTTGAGACTTGGTTGACTTTTTTTTTAACTGAAAGCTGGGAAGTAGTGCTTTGATGCAATAGACTGAAATAATGCTATAGCAATATAGCAAATATTGATCCCCCCCCCATAGCCTGAAAAAAGCCCCATGGTGGAGGGGGGAAGTGGTTGCTGTGGGGAATATAGTAAGGAATGGCACTGATGTAGGTAGAGCCTGGGGAAAAAAGCATACTTACCTATCCGCATGGTGCCCAGAGGTGCTTGGACTGTGATCTTTCTCAGAAGATTGTATCGAACATTGCAGCAAAGCAGGGGGAAATATGGAAGCAGGATGAATAGAGGATGATGTCATGTGGATTCTCTGGAAACCAGAAGAACTGCAGTAAGGAAGCCAAAGTGGAGCAGAGCTTCCCTGTGGAAATAGCTATGATCTATTTCTGTCTTTTCAGACATTTTTCATTCCTGACTCACGAGGTCCAGGACTTGAGTTGTAGGGGAAACATAGCTACATCAAATATTATCCTTGATATGGACTGACAATCATCATGTCTCCTTCTGCATAATGAAAGGCAAGAGGGCTAGACTTGTTGCTGTGGGAATAGCATCGCTGTGGAAGAGGAACCTTTCCCATCATAACAAGGGAGACATGAGCATCAGTATTAGAGCAGAGGGAGACTACAATCTCTGTAATATTCACCATGGTGTGGCTGGCAGTGGTGGACTAGTGATATAGGTTCTGATCCAGCATAAACTTTCAGAGATGAGTAGCCAACTTTGTTGGGGAAACTGGCTAGTCTTTAGATGGCACACGTGTGGAAATAACTGGCTACAGAGTACCATAATTGGATGGTATGGTACTTAGTGGAGTGCACTCACTAAGGTCTGTGCAAGCAAACACAGCTTTGAGGATTGACCTGATAATCGTAGTAGAAGTCAGCTATGATCAGCATTGATTGGCTTGTGCTTGTGACATTGGAAATCAACCTGCTCCCTCACTGGATAAATTTTTAAACTGTTTATTATTAGGGCACCAAATTAGAGAGCTAGCCTTGTCGTAGTGGAGGAGAAAATGGTGCCTCCAGATTTTTAGGCCTGTTGTATGCAACCTCAGTCAAATCAGAAGCTGCTTGTGAGAATTCATTGATTCTGCTTCTTGATCAACCCAAGTCAAGGGCAAAACTGGGAACATCCATGTATCTTTTTCACAAGTTTGTTATGTTCATGTTGAATGTATAATGGAGTCAGTCAGGTTGAACTCTGAAACCAAAAGGGACATGTTCTAAGGAGAGATTTATTCTCCTCCTTCTCCTGCCTTTCTTAGCCTTAAGATATGGCTTGGCAGTGTAAAATCACTTAATGTTTCTGCTTTTAACCTACCTTCAGAAATATAATCTGAATAGATTCAAGTATGAGAACACCAGTCCTCATTTTCTGATAGCTTTGGGGTGAACCTGATGGAGTGGGAAGTTTAAAAATCTGCCACCTGCTTTTTCAAACCTTGCCATTTGATGCTAACAAATATGAACACTCACTCATGCTGGAGCAATGAATTTAATTGACTCTGAGAGAAGAATTCAGGTTTGATTTTCATGAAAACTTGGGGTATTGTTGGAGCAAAGTCTGGGAGAATGCCAAGTAAATAACCCTGATTACAGCTCTCTAGAGTAGATACTCAGCCATCCCAATGACTTTCTGTTAGGGTAACCAGATGCCAAGAAGGAAAGTGCTCTTGTGCAAGGAAGTTGTGAAAAGTAGGAGTTTGATGAAGTACAGCTTTTCTCACATCTGCGTGAAATACCTGTGCATGCCAAGGTTCCTTACTAAGCAGCTCTAGAAGGTACAGGAAGCTTTCCTTCATTGCATCTGGTCACCTGACTTTCAGTGTGAAGTTTTTACTTGATATGGCCACGCGCAGGGGTCATTTAATAGAAAAAGAGGTGCAGGAGCTCATTAGCATAACTTATTTGCATATGCCACACCCCCTGACATCACCAGAAGTGTGTCAGAAGGCAACACCCACAGCTCAGGCTCCACTGGACTGTTTTGGATTGCTAGCTATTGGAGATCTGTCCTCGCAGATCTGTCCTCACAGAGGAGGGAGAGCTTGTACCTGAATAAAACTTGGTCTTAAAGGTGCCACTGGACTGTTTTGGACCGGGGGGCCAGGGGGAGGGGCTCTGCAACTTACCTGGCTGCTTCTTTCTCTGACTGAGGGCTGCTGGGAACAGGGGGTGGGGCTTGTTGCATGTGCCCCCCCCTGGGCTCTTTACTGCCGGAGCTCCGCTCCTGTGCGTTCCTGCAGGAAATGACCCCTGGCCATGCGTAAGTTGAGCTCCTGTAGAGAATTATCAGAAGTTGGACTGAAGGCAGGGGAAACTGGCCTTGGGATTCTTACTGCTTTGAGGATGAAGGCAAACGGAAATGGGACTGTAATAATCTATCTCCCAAGAAACCCTGGCGATTATAAAAGTGCTGAAAAGTTAGATTTGTGACATGGACTGCTTCCACACAGGTAGGGGTTGCCAGCTTGGGGCTGGGAAATTCCCGGAGTGGAGCCTAGGGGGAGGCAGCGTTTGGGGAGGGGAGAGACTCCAGTAGGGTTTAATGCCATGGAGTCCACCTTCCAAAGCATCCATTTTCTCTCTGCCTTCTGGAGGTCAGTTGTAATTCCAGGAGATAGCCAGGCCCTAACTGGAGGTTGGCAAGCCTACACGTGAGGATTCCTCCTGTCATGGAAAGCATGAAGGGCCCCTCCCCCCGCCCGATTGAGGGGAAACATCCACATGACATCATGCTTGGTCCAAGTGCTTCTGGGGTCCCTGTGGGAAAAGTGTGGCTCTAAGCTGCCATTGTGCCTGTACCGTTGCACAAGTGTGATGAGAGAAAAGGGAGGAGCAAGGGGTGGGGAGGCAATGGCAGCAGAGACCAGAGTGGGGTGTGGGGGTGTGGGGATCCCATTCTTGCCCCTTTGTGCACCAGTTGCTGCAGCTACTGTGGCAGGGGGTGTCACATTTTTGTGGGGCCCCCCATGAAGAAACAGCCATCAGAATGAGAGAACTCTAATGCTGGCCTGTCTCCTATACAGCATCTTGTCAGCCGTCTTCCTGCAGTCAGAATGGCGAGTGTGTAGAGACCATCGGGAACTACACCTGCCACTGTTATCCTGGCTTCTCTGGGCCCGAGTGTGAAGATGGTGAGTCTGTCTCTGTCTCATTCATAAAACAATGTCCAGATTCACTGCTGGGCGATGAAAAGCATGTACAGTTTAGTCAGGGCTTTTTTTGTAGAAAAAACCCAGGCAGGAACTCATTAGCATAATAGGCCACACCAAGAGCAAAATCATTAGCATATTAGGCCACACCCCTGACAACACAGCTCATTAGCATATTAGGCCACACCCCATGCTACCAGAAGTGTGGTCATCCAACCACACCCACCTTTTGCTTCTTATTCTGTTTACCTTCTTTGTTGTCAAAACCCAGAGCTTTTTTTGTAGCAGGAACTTCTTTCCATGTTAGGCCACACACCCCTAATGTAGCCAATCCTAATGAGTTTCTGCTGTTGGGTGTGACCTATTATGCTAATGAGCTCCTGCTGGGCTTGGCCAACTCGGGAACCAGCTGGAACTCCGTTCCTGTGCGTCCCTGCCCAAAAATAGCCCTGAGTTTGTTTATTTAGATTTTTAGGCCACCCTTCCCTGCAGGCAGGGCTCAGGGCGGCTTACAACAAAGGTAAATACAATAAATAAATTAAGTTCAAACTGGCCGTAAAATACATAATACACATATCAGCAAATAAAATGAGTAAATACTATGGCCATGGTTCTGACAGAACATCTAATAATATCTAGTATTTTACTCAGAACTTTCAAGTATTGAAAGGGAGCAAATAAAGCTGCCAAGTGAGGGTGGGGGGTGGGGAATTCCCCGCTTTGGAGGCCCGATTTCCGCCGCGGCGGAATCGGGCCCCGGGGGGAACTCCCGCAGTGGAATCGG
>NW_015174281.1:1225714-1243246 GCF_001447785.1 Gekko japonicus | reverse complement strand
CCGGGGGGGGGAAACCATATGGTTTCCCCCCCGACGATATGGGCCACGCCCCCAACGTGAGCACGTAGCACGTCACTTCCTGCGTACACCGAGCACTTGGCAACCCTAGGAGCAAATCAGAAAAGCCCTGATGGATCAGATCCTGACTCAGCCATTCCAGCATCCTTTCCCCCTCAGCAGCCAAACAGATGTCCTTGGGAAGCCCACAAGCAAAGCAAACAGGCCAAAGTCTTGTCCTCATTCTTGTCCCCCATCCATTGGAATTGAGAGCCTTCAAAGATGACCATTTAGTTATCATGGCTCACAGCCACCCGTCCTCCATGATGTTATCTACTCTCTGTTAAAGCCGTGCAATGCTTTCACATAAGTTATTCTGGCAATGACACAGTACGTCTGGTCAGTATTATTAATTTATTCAGATGTTTATACCCTGCTTTTCTTCCCAATTTAAGGACATCATTCCCATCTCCCCCATTTTACCACTGCAACAACCACCGAACAATGTGGGTTAGGCTAAGAGTGTCCCAAGGTCACCCAGAGAATTTCTGTAGCTGAGTTAGGGAATTGAACCTGGATCTCCAAGATTCTAGGATGACATTTTAACCACTACACCACAATGGGCATCCATACCACAGAAGAGAGATGAAATAGAGCAGGTATGTCCAACAGGTTGATCGTGATCTACCAGTAGATCCCGGAGGGGTCAGAGGTAGATCACCAGCCCCACTTGGTCTCCTGGTTTGCTGGACAGGTGTTTGTTGGGGTTTTTAATGATTGTTTGGTGGTCCTTTCTGGATCTTCTTCTCTCTGTTTTGTTTTTGCTTATTTTGCTTACCAGTAAAAATATGGAGCTGCGGTGGCTCCAGTGGTTAAGACGCTGAACTTCAGGCTGTGGAAGGTCAGTAGTTCAGCAGTTCGAGACCCGGGTGCCGCATGATGGAGTGAGCTCCCATCTCTAGTTCCAGCTCCTGCCAACCTAGCAGTTCAAAAGCAAGAAATTGCAAGTAGATAAATAGGTACCTCTTCGGTGGGAAGGTAACAGCGTTCCATGCGCCTCGGCGTTTAGTCATGCCAGCCACATGACCACGGAAACGTCTTCGGACAGCGCTGGCTCTTCGGCTTTGAAACGGAGATGAGCACCGCAACCCTAGAGTCGGATTCGACTGGCTTTCGAGCAAGGGAACCTTTACCTTTACTAAATAACAGAAGGTGCATTATAAATGGGGGGGGGGCGTGGAACCCAACTTTAATGGGTTAAAATCTAATTTGAAACTAATTTGAAACTTTATTTCCATGGTGGTAGATCACCTGCACTTTTGGCTGGAAAAAATAGATCACTACCTGTTCGAAGTTGGACATGCCTGAAATAGAGAGAGAGGGGCGACTCAGTGAATTCATGGTTGAGAGGAGCTCTAAATTACCATTCTATACAAGTTCTGTATCTATCATTGCTCTGTGCTATTACTGGGGGGAAATTGACCGAACAACCCTCCTATTTTGTCTGTGAAGAAGTCTATCAGGAAGCCACTTTGTTGACTTATACGTTATAAACACAGGAGGTTTCAGCAGTGTATGCTGTAGAATGGAGTGACCAATAGAGCATGAAGTTCCAGATAAGAGAGATACTACTTTACTTACAGTGAAATCCTAAACTGAGTTACATGAAATCAATGGGTTTAGAAAGGTGTATCTCTACTTAGGATTGCATTGTTACTTTCTTACTCTGCTTTCACTGTGTGGTACTTTGTCTCTTCCAACTGATAAGCCGTGCTTTGGGGAAAATGAAAACTTGTTACTGAAGTGGTTGCCACGATTCAGATTATACACTTTAGTGGACAAGGGTTATGGGAGCTCATGTTCTCCAGAACTCTTCTCCAGGCAAGAATTTTGAGTAGGTTGAAACAACAGAACATGTTTTACTCTACTGCCCTTTATATCAAGAAATCCATTCTAAGTTTATTCTTCCTTTAGTTAGAACATATCCTGTTTGCCTGGATTTGGAGTCTGTTAAAAAGTTACTTATAGGTGAAAATCCACAGATTACAGCTCTTAGTGCAAAATTTGTCATAGCTGCTTGTAAAATTTGCCAGAAAGCTTTATGCATTTTAGATGAATTTTAACAATTTTAATAAGTTTTAATAATTTAGTAACTTTTTAACACATTTAATTTTAATCTGATCATATTTTTTTGATTAGCTAATTGCTTTTTCTCCATTGTATTCCTCTTATGATCATGTGATTCAGGCGTTTGTGATTTGTTCTGGTCAAAGACCATTTTAATAAACTCGGTGATTTCCCACAAGCACTGCTCCGCGCTCACTCCTCCCTTTTGCCCCGATGGTACGTGTCAATTTCACACAAGCTGCTGCGTGGCCGCATTTTGCCCTGCAGCTTTGTGCAATTTTCCCCGCGTCTACTCGCGGGGAAAATCGCACGAAGCTGTGGGGCAAAATGCGGTTGCGCAGCAGCTTGTGTGAAATTGACACACACCATCAGGCCAAAGAGAAGAGTGAGCACGGAGCAGCGCTTGTGGGAAATCACCCAAAGAGTACCTTTCATGGTGTGTGTGTGTTCTAAAATAAAGTACATTGAACAGTAATGATGGCATAAACTGACATTTCTTTGTTTCCATTTAGTTGTAAAGTGCAGGGAGATTGATGCTGTCCATAGGCCACTGTCCATGAACTGCAGCCATCCTCTGGGGTACTTCAGTTACAAATCCAGCTGCTTCTTTAGTTGCGACAAAGGCTTTGAAGTGAGTGGGACAGACACCTTGCAGTGCTCCCCTTATGGGAATTGGACAGCGCAGATGCCACAGTGTGCAGGTACGTGGCTGTTGTGACTGATGGGGTGCCAGCACTCGGAAGGCAGCTCTCTTTCTGCTTGCTAGCTGTGAGCTCATTCTTTTGTCAAGCAGCTCAAGCTTTTCCAACAGGTTACTTCGACAGGCAGTAGGGTGCAGTGCAATTGGTTGCATTTCACACACGCATGTTCTCACACAGCCTGATGGCGCTCCTGGTTTCCCCGAGCTGAGCTGGGTTTGACAAATGAGACAGAACTTCAGTGAATGCAGAAGTTACAGCTCAGGATCCAAGATCCAGCTCAAGACTTGGGGAACTGGGGAATACTTAGATGTATGAACAGAGAAACAAAAAAAAAAGTATTTCTCTGGCTTGGAAAGAGGTGGGGAAAACAGAAAGGTTGGGGATGGGGTGGGGAGGAGGTGAGGGAATTCTTAGATTCTGGGACCTTCTCCAATCAGGAGAGAGAGGAAGGATTTGGGATGGAGAGGATGTGCAACCAAGAGGGGTTTCCACAGCAGAAAATGTGCCATATGAGAGAAAAAGGTATGTTAGAGATTTAAAAAAGAGGTCAATTGTTATTAAAACTCATGACGTTTTGAGTTGATGTTAATTCAGTGGTGGTCTTTTGTTAGGCAAGCCTAAGGCAAAATGACAGAGTATTATGCCAAAGAGCACCTTGATTGGATCAAAATATGTAGAATAATAGTGGCATAGCTTGATCTGAGTGAATTGCAGTCTGGCTTGTCCGTTATGCCAGATTTCTCCTTTTTGTTGTCGAAGGCTTTCACAGCAGGAGTTCATTAGTTGTAGATTTTCCAGGTTCTTTGGCCGTAGTCTTGGCATTGCAGGACCTGACATTTCGCCAGCAGCTGTGACTGGCGTCCTCAGAGGTACAACACAGAAAGACAGAGTACACTCTGTGTCTCCTTTTTGGATTGTCCACATCAGGTGACCTAGCCATTGTTCTGTGATGGCTAAAATTAGAGCATGTGAAGCAGCCTATCATACTTGGGTCACAGCATGAGAAGACTCACTAGAAAAGGCAATCATCCTACGAAAAGCTGATGGCAGTGGAAAAAGAGGAAGACCCAACGCGAGATGGATTGACTCAATCAAGGAAGCCACAAAGGCCCTCAGTCTGCAAGACCTGAGCAAGGCTGTTAATGAGAGGGCATTTTGGAGGTCATTACAGATTGTCTTCTGCTCTGCTCATCTTCTTTATCCTGCAAATACCCTCTGAAACAACTCAGACAAGGGCTTTCCGGGATGTTTTGGGTTTGACTGAACAGATGGGTCAGTCAACGATCAAAGCAAAATAGAGTCTGAAAGATCATGGCAACGGTTGGGTTAGAACGGATAAAAGGAAGTACTTCTTCACCCAAAGAGTGATTGACACATGGAATTCACTGCCACAGGAGGTGGTGGCGGCTACAAACATGGACGGCTTCAAAAGGGAATTAGATAAGCATATGGAGCAGAGGTCCATCAGTGGCTATTAGCCACAAGGTATAGATAGGGACTCTGGGGCAAGTGATACTCTGTCTTCTTGGTGCTTGGGGGGGGTCAACAGTGGGAGGGCTTCTAATGTCCTGGCCCCACTGGTGGACCTCCTGATGGCACCTGGTATTTCTGGCCACTGTGTGACACAGAGTGTTGGACTGGATGGGCCTTTGGCCTGATCCAACATTAGCGTCTCTTATGTTCTTATGTTCATTTTGCCTCCATTGACTCCCCATGTCTAATTTTAGGTTGTTGTGATAATGGTGATGATAACAGTAATCATAGTAGTAATGCCTAACTGACTTCTTGCTTTGTTTTCCTCTTTGTTAGATGTACAGTGCCGACCATTAAATACCCCTGCATATGGTGAGCGCCACTGTTCTCCCATCCATAGGGAATTCCTGTACCAGTCTATTTGCCATTTTAACTGCAGAGAGGGCTTTGTAGTACATGGAGCAGAGACCAGTGTATGTGAAGCATCTGGTGAATGGACTTCCCCAGAGCCAATATGCCAAGGTTTGTACTTATCCCTAAATTCTGTTCTAACATTCCTGCATTAGAGTTCAGTACTTGGGAGGTTCGACAATTGAACAAGGGGATCCACTTGATGGGAGTCCATCAAAGGCCAACACCAGAAATATGATGTGGAAAACTGCAACTAACATGCTTTGCATATCATTTTCATAACTCTGGAGGATTCTGAACTAATGCTGGTGGACATGATGCATTTGGGGTTGTCACTTTTCTACTGGCCCTGGCTCGTGTGTTATTAACAGACACCTGATATGTGGAAATTAAGATGAAGCTTTTTCTAGTATGGTGGTAAAATAAAAAGAAAACCTTAATTTAAAAAAATTCTACTTGTCAGGCTACAAATGTGGATCAATGTCAGTAAAAACAGACAACCCTAAATGCACTTATTCTGAAATCATTATATATAATTCCCAGTATGATCCTATATTGGATCCTTAAGTCCATAGCTTGGGGCCATGACTAAAAAAGACAGATCTTTATACAAACCTGAAAAAAACACTGGGTTGCAGAAAAATCTAAAAACATATAGTTGGGAGTTACCCCCCCAAAAATAATAGACACAGCACCTATAGCTTTAAAAAATGAATGCCATCTAAGATTTCAGTGGACATTATAGGAGTTGCAAAGCAATCACAATAATATTGCCAGCCTTCAAGCCTTGGTTTCTTTAGTAAAAGGCAGAGTGAAGGGGCCACAGCCTTTCCCAAGGCTGTTTTTTCTTCCAAACCCACCCCAGCTACCTTGCCCCTGTCCTGGAGGACTCATCAGGATAAGGCCTGGCAGCAACCATCCCAGGCAACTTGCTACCATGCAACTTGTATGACTCATCCAGCTCCAACAGTGCCTACTGGATGACTTGATGCCCCACAACTTATTGGACCCAGTAGCAGCCACTGCACAACCTGCATAGCTTGGCTGGGCCTGGTGGTGACCATCACACAGCTCTCCTGAGTGGCTTGCTTCTGCATGAGTTTTGAAACTTGCCTGAGAAGAGGAAGGGAGAGCTGAGAACCAGAATAGTCTAATGTAATCCCAACTCTGCTTTGGAACGTCACTTGGTGACTTGGTCACCGCATAGGCGTAATCTGCGTGGGGGCGTCGGGGCATCAGCCTTCCCCAGAGAGGTGTCCCCCCCCCCCCCCCCCCCGAGCCAGGGGAGGCTGAGCACCTTCCTGAAAATTTTGGGGGGGAGGGCTGACGCCCCGACGAAGATTACACCTATGGGTCACCATATGTTCTATTTCTTACTCATGCTTTCTGATCTGACTCCTACTCTTTTTTATTTTCCTAGTCAAGCAATGTGAGAACATAGAATCTCCTGCAAGAGGAACAATGAACTGCATACATCCGTTGGGTGACTTCGCATACAACTCCACTTGCAGCTTTGCTTGTGAAGATGGATTTCAGCTCAGTGGCTTGAACACCTTGCACTGCAGTGCAACCAGTCAGTGGACAGCAGACGTACCCATCTGTCATGGTATGGTATCTAACCTAGATTCTACAGCTACATAGGGGAATCATCCTTCTCAGTTTGCTGTTACAGGTTTACTGCAGCTAATATACACCTAGCACTCCTGCTGTTGAGATTATTGTTATGGGAAGGGGGGGGGAACGATAGTCAACAAGCAGGTCTGTGACTCAGGGAAATGTTTGTACTATGTCAAAGCCCAGAGTTTGTAGAAACTGTTTCATTATCCCAAAAGCTAGTTACCCAAGGGATCAAGCAAGACAAAGATCTTGCAATCTCTGTCTGTCTGTGAAATGCAAATTGGAGCCTCATGCAGCCTCAGTTTGTCTCAGGGCTGTGCAGGAGAAAGATGGTTTAATTTATACCCAGTTTCAGTGAAAACTAGCCGCCTCACTCTTCTATTAGCATTTTAAAGGAGAATATAGGTGTGTGTTTTCCTTTAAATGCTAAGAGCAGAGTGGGGGAACCCAGTTTGAACAGTGGAACCAAGTGATCGTTGAACCTGATCTCCCATCCTTGCACATATTGGATTAGTTGGTTAGCAGAGTGCTCAAGGCTTACAACGCAGCAAAGCCAATCTGGTTAGTGTGGGCTGTCCAGAAAACAAAGTTACACACGGAGCCTTTTATCTTTGCAAATTAATACGAGTCCTTTTTATTTAAGGAACTCCATTCTAGACAGGATAGAGTAGAGATAGATTTCCAGTCTAGGCTAACTAGCCAAGATGGATGGAGATAACAGGAGCCATGTCCTGCTGTCATGCTGCCAAGATGGAGAAGTCTGGCAAAGTGGGGAGAGTCAAAGTGGAAGGAAGGAAGTTTTCCCTAAGAGTAAGAATCTACACATCAAAGGGATAGCATCAGATGAGAGAAGGGTGCTGAGTGTCCTAGCCTATCTATCTCTCTGACTCTCTTGTAGTCCTCCTTTGTAGTCTGAGGCTAAGAGACAGTGCAAAGTCCTTCACTTCCAACAGCACAGACCCCAGGCAAACTGAGGCTGCACAAGCCTGCAATAGGCATTTTCATCTGATTGAATCCTTGCTGGATGTAATAGTAACCGACCTAAATCAGGCCCAGCTGAATTGATATAAAGTGTGGAAATGAGGTGAGGAGTGAAGGAATAGTATGGATGAGCCGCAAGGGGAAGCTGAACCAAAGAAGAGAAGAAGAAGATATTGGATTTATACCCCGCCCTTCACTACCCAAGGGAGTGTCAGAGCAGCTTACAAACTCCTTTCCCTTCCCCTCCCCACAACAGACACCCTGTAAGGTAGGTGTGGCTGAGAGAGCTCTTCCCAGAACTGTCCTTGAGAGAACAGCTCTGACAGAGCTATGGGTTGCTCAAGGTCATCGAGCAGTTGCAAGTGGAGGAGTGGGGAATAGGCTTGCCAAGTCCCCCCGGGGGGCGGGGAAACCCCCGCCCCAGAGGCCCGTTCCCCGCCGGCGGCGGATCGGGCCCCGGGGGGAACCCCACCCCGACGTGCACGTCACCCGGAAGTGACGCGACCACGCCGGGCACGCTGGGGGCGGGGCCACGGTCATCCTGGACTTTACTAACATACTAATTGCCCGATTTGAAAGGAGAACGAAGAAACAGATGATTACCCAACTACAGAAGAAGACGCACACCGTGATTTGAACTTTGCCTTTAATACTGACAGATTAATATACCTGTATTAACATCACTCACACTTTTCTTTGTCCCTCTATATACCCTTCCCTTTTTTCCTGATTTCTAAAGCGAAACTTCTCTCCTTTTTAGGAGAGGGAAATAAAAAAAAATTTTTTTAAAAAAAGATCAGCTCTTATCAGAACTACGGCTTGCCCAAGGTCATCCAGCCAGGTGCAAGTGGAGGAGCGGAGAATTAAACCCGGTTCTCCCAGATTAGAGTCCGCGCACTTAACCACTACACCAAACTGGCTCTCGGATGAGTTCAGCTGCTCTTAGGAAGAGAGTTGCCTGCCAGGAAGGGACCACTTTGTTGGAGAGTTTTGATGAAGCACGTGGGAAAGCCAGACAGTTCAGTTACTAATGCAGAACCACCCCGCTTCCACTTTTTGCCCTGAAACTACTACTCTTGGCATGGTTTTGGAGAGGGCAGTGCTTATGGGATGAGAAGAAAGAAGCTCACTTTGTCCATTGCACCTGCCCATACACCTGACATTTGCTCCCTCCCTGCCACTCCTGTGCTTTATATGTCATCAGACCCAATTTTAAGCTCAGGCCTGCTGCTCTTACATCTGGATTGAGCCTCAGGCTGGAGACTGACGGTGCACATACATATCACAGTTTCTCCTCTGCTAAACAGGGTTTGGTCAGAGGTAATGGCCTGACAAAAGAGAGAAGTGTGTATCTCATGGGAAGGCATTCTACTTTCAAATCCCATTCAGCTCTCTTAGAAATGGTTGCTGGTTTCCAGCCATGCTTCAGTGACCTGTTTTCTTTCTTAGCTGTTCAGTGCCAGCCCCTGGGGGTCCCCATTCATGGAAACTTCACCTGCTCCCATTTCCATGGGGAGTTTCAGTATCAGTCCAGATGCACCTTCCGTTGTACTGAAGGCTTTCAGCTGCTTGGAGAAGAGGTGACTTCATGCACAGCAACTGGAGAGTGGACATCACCCCCACCAGTTTGTCAAGGTTTGGTGCTTTTTATTTTCACAATAGCTTTTCTTTGCTCTCATGTCTGGCATAGCAGATATGAGAGTCAGAGGTGTATCACTGGATCATCCAGTTTTAAAGATTTAAAAAGAGCACTCAGCAAGGATCCCAAATCATATCAGGGCTATGACACTGGGAAAAAAAGTTACATCTTTGTTACATCTTTGTCTTGCAGAACTTTCCCATTGCAAATCTTTCTTCGAGAGCCAGTTTGGTGTAGTGGTTAAGTGCGCGGACTCTAATCTGGGAGAACCGGGTTTGATTCCACACTCCTCCACTTGCACCTGCTGATGTGACCTTGGGTCAGTCACAAGCTCTGGCACAGCTGTCCTTGAAAAAGAACAGTTTGTGTCAGAGTTCTCTCAGCCCCACCCACCTCACAGGGTGTCTGTTGTAGGGAGGGGAAGGGAAAGGAGTTTGTAAGCCGCTCTGAGACTCCAAGTGAAGGGCGGGGTATAAATCCAATCTCTTCTTCTTCTTCTTCTTCTTCTTTCTCCCTGCTTAGAGTTTCTATTTGCACTGCAAGGGAAAAGATACGGATAGGATACCTGTACTTTTTCTCCAGTGGAGCAAACAGCAGCTTTGGGGTGATGATTTAAACTGAGAAAGCAGCATGGGAGGGGAGGATGGCCAAGGTTAAGACTAAATTGCATACACTAACTAGGTCCATTTGGGAAGACAGGAGTTCATTCGATTCCTCCACCACACTATGTTTTCTTATAAAATATTTTTGGAAGTTTCTACCCCAGATAGAGACTTTTATCTTACCTGAATGTGTATAGGAATACCTGCATGTTTCCTTGATTCTCTCTGTGTATGTACATAATAAACCATGTTCAAGAGTTCTATCAGATTCTGGATTTACAATGTGCAAACAGAATCCAAAAATTAAGGAGTATACAAATGAAGGAGCTGAGACTCTGCAGATAGGAATTGCTGAGTACCAGCTGTTGGAAAAAGCAATGTCTGGTGTACAAAAAAGAAGAGACAAGGACCCTGCGGGGGGGCAGCAAGAAGACAATTAGATAGAATAGTGAGGTCAGCACTTTCTCTCCTCTTGCCTGTCTCCAGATTGCTAATCTTAGGGCAATTTCCCCCTTCTTCTCAGAAGTGCCACACTCAGTTCTACTCTTTCTCTCAACTAGAGATGTAGTTAGGAACCTATATCTGTCTCGCCTCTTTCTTATCAAGTATATTAGTTCCTAAATAAACCTTTATCTACTCTTTAATCAGGTTGTGCACCGTTGCTGCGTTAATTACTCTGTCAAGACCAGTTGAGTTTAATAGGGCACATTCTTAGTTACAACAAAGGAACAAGAAGTGCATGGCCTTTCTGCACATCTTGAGGTCACCAGGGCAGGAGTCATGTTTATCATACCCTAAGTAATGTTTCTGAGTACTCAGGGGTCATTTCGTAGAAAAAGTGGTACAGGAGCTTATTAGTATAACTCATTAGCATAACTTATTTGCACATGCCACACCCCCTGACATCACTGGAAGTGTGTCAGAAGGCAACACCCACCGCTCAGGCTCCACTGGACTGTTTTGGATTGCTAGCTATCTGTCCTCGCAGAGGAGGTCTGTCCTCGCAGATCTGTCCTCGCAGAGGAGGGAGAGCTTGTACCTGAATAAAACTTGGTCTTAAAGGTGCCACTAGACTGTTTTGGGCCGGGGGGGCAGAGGGGGGACGACTCTGCAACTTACCTGGCTGCTTCTTGCTCTGACTGAGGGCTGCTGGGAGCAGGGGGTGGGACTTGTTGCATGTGGCCGCCCCCTGGGCTCTTTACTGCTGGAGCTCTGCTCCTGTGCGCTCCTGCAGGAAATGACCCCTGCCTTTACTCAAATGAATGACTACCAACCATTCCTATGGAACAATATCAAGTCCTGCACTGGGGACAGTGCTGCATTTGAGCACACAGAGACGATCCCTCAGCTCTAATGAGAAGGATCCCATGAGGCCTTTTAATGGTTCCCATGTGCAGTGCTTCATGCACAAAATACAGTCCCTTCACCCTTGACACGTGCCTAGGGTTATAAACCTCCAGGCACGGCATGGAGTAATCAAAAAAATTAAAATTGGTCTCCGGAACACAGAGATCATTTCCCGTGGCATCTTCAGAGGGTGGACTCAATGGTATTACATCCCCACTGAGCCCCCTTCCTCTCCCCAAACCCCACCCTCCGGGAATTTCCCAAGCCAGATTTGTCGGCATTACGTGTCACCCAATCTCCAGAATTTCATTAGTCTGTAAGATTCCCTGGCTGTAACCTTTTGAATTTCTAAAATCCTGCAAATCAAGAAATAAAATGTACAGAACAAATCTGGAGTTCAGCTGTTTCAGAGTTAAGGTGCACAGTTTGCAGTCATGCCCAGCAAACTCGTTTTCTGGTGGGTATGCAAACCTGTGTGTGTGTGAGGGGAAATCTAAAAATGTGCTTCATGTACAACACTTTTGTACAAAGAAGTAAACCAGGGGACAGTTAGGGTTGCTAACCCCCAGGTGGGGCCTGGAGAGCGCCTGCTATCACAGTTGATCTCCAGACCACAGAGATCAGATTCCCTGGAGAAAATGGCTGCTTTGGAAGGTAGACTCAGTGGTGTTGTAGTCTGCTGAGGTCCCTCCCCAGGCTCCACCCCCAAAACCTCTAGGTATTTCACCACCCAGAGCTGGCAACCCTAGAGGTTGTGGCTCAGGGGTAGAGTGTCTGCTTTGTATACAGAAGGTCTTGGGTTCAATCCTTGGCATCTCCAAGTTAAAAAGATCAGATAGGAGGTGATGTGAAAGACCTCTGCCCGATACCCTGGAGAGCTGGTGCCAGTCAGAGTAGACAAACTGGTCTTGGCTGAGGAAAATCCCAGTCATTCACACAGGAACCAGAATTGGCTTCTTCCATTTCTTAGGAGACCAGCTTCATTTTGTGCTTTGGTGAGTCTTTTCCTCTGGATGGGGAAATCTAGTCTGGGTACAAACTGTTCCTTCCTCTCACCATCCTTCTGTGTCATTCCAGTGATTGGTTGCCCAAAGTTGGATACCCCCAGGAATGGAGGATTAAACTGCTCTCATCCACACAGAAGCTTTGCGTACAGTTCGGTCTGCACCTTCTCCTGCGATATGGGGTTTGTGAGAGTTGGACAGGAAAGGCTACAGTGCACAGCCCTGGGTCTGTGGACAGAGAAACCACCCGTTTGTGAAGGTCAGTGCTGAGCAGACTTGCTATAATAACTGGCATTTCTCCAGTTTCTTGAATATGGCCCCCTTGATTATTCAGTGCCTTGCAAAGGAACAACTAAGGCAGTCATGGGAAAACAGGGGCAGGGGGAGGAAGAGTCAGCGTCACACTTTTAGTTCTGCACCGAGCACCAAGCTCTTCAAATATTTAAATGTTAGCAGTAAGTCTTTGGGAACCTTTCAATGCAATCCTAAACAGAATTATGCCAATAGAAATTGATGGACTCAGAGGGGTATAACTGTGCTAAAGATTGCCTTGCAGCTGATCTCATATTTTTCCCAGTCCTGTGCCCAATAACATGTTATTCTGGTGGGTGTACCTTTTTGTGGCATTTTCAGTGTGGTGTGAATAGGGCTATTCTCATCAGCATTTCACAGATGAAAATAGGGACATACTTAAAGCCTTCCTGTTTTTATAATGATCACTGATCAAAGATCATTCCCCCATCTCCACCTCCATTATTACACATTAAGGAAACATTAAGGAAATGGGGAAAAGTGAATTGATGATTCATGAGTTTGAAGAATTAGAGGGCGAGAAATGTATTAAAGATAAAAGAGAGGGTTTTTTTCTTTTCTTTTATGGATCTTTAGAATGTGCTGTTAGAGAATCAAGATGTACCAGTCATGGATGAAAATCGAAATATATTCCCTTTCTGCCCTAAAACTTGCTTTATGTTCAGCCAGTCATTCTCCCTCTGCCTAATCTACCTATAACACAGGGTGTGTTATAAGGATAAAATGTGGAAAGGAAAGCCATGTACTCTGCCCTGCATTCCTTGGAGCAGAAAAACGGGATCACAGTGTAAACACCTAATAACAAGCAATCCCTGTGATTTATGGCTACTGTATAGTTAATGAAAATACAAGTGGTCCTTATATACCCTGTTTCCCCGAAAATAAGACCTACCCCAAAAATAAGCCCTAGCAGGATTTCTATGCATTTGTGGTATAAGCCCTAGTGTGTCTTCTTGAGAAAAATTAAATATAAGACAGTGTCTTATTTTCGGGGAAACACAGTATTACATAGATAACAGAAAAAAATCACATATGATCCTGTATCACAAAATTTAGAAAAGTCCCATCCTTGTGATACTTGTAGAAGTATTTTATATAAATAAGAGGGAGATAATTTCTGAGGAAGATCTACTATGAATAACTCCTGAGGAAGATCACCTATGGAACGGGCTTACATCTAGATGCTTGTCAACTTACTACAACTTATTACAGAAGCTGTTGTACAATATCACAAGGATGGGACTTTTCTAAATTTTGTGATACAGGATCACATTATTAGTTTTGATATTTGTCTGTTATCTATGTAATATGTAAGGACCATTTGTATTCTCGTTGACTATAAATACAGCAGCCATAAATCACAGTGATTCCCTGTATTCCTTGGCGGAAGGGTGGGGTAAAATCTGCTACATAGGTATGTAACCCGGGCTCAGAACAATTTCCAAACCTTTTCTTCCTCAGCTGTGAAATGCCACAGTCTGCAAAGCCCTGAAAAGGGGGAAATGACCTGCTCTCATCCCATTGAAGAATTTGCTTTCCAGTCTGTTTGTGAATTTACCTGTGAAGCTGGCTTTGCCTTGGCTGAGACAAAAACAGTGGGCTGCTTGGCAACTGGGAACTGGAGTGACTCATTACCAACTTGTCAGGGTAAGGTCTTTTCTTAACTCTGTGGGTTTTTGGATTTTGTTTCCTATTATTGGTCAGTGATGCCCTACAAGGCCTACTGTATACTAACTTGGAAAAGCTCCCTCTATTTTTTCTTCTTCATGTTTTCATAATTAGACTAGTTCCTTCTAGTAGATGGGGAAATCCTGGCTTAGTGCAAATTGTTTCTTCTTTCACCATCCTTCTTGTTATTGTAGTTATTGGCTGCCCAAAGTTGACTGCCCCCAGGAATGGAGGACTGAATTGCTCTCATCCGCATGGAGATTTTGCGTACGGTTCAGCCTGTTGGAAAAGCTCCCTCTATTTTTTCTTCCTCATGTTTTCATAATTAGACTTGTTCCTTCTAGTAGATGGGGAAGTCCTGGCTTAGTGCAAATGGTTTCTTCTTTCACCACCCTTCTTGTTATTGTAGTTATTGACTGCCCAAAGTTGACTGCCCCCAAGAATGGAGGATTGAATTGCTCTCATCCACATGGAGATTTTGCGTACGGTTCAGCCTGCAGCTTTTCCTGTGATATGGGGTTTTTGCAAGTTGGACAGGAGAGGCTTCAGTGCACGGCCCTGGGAATGTGGACAGAGGAACCACCCCTTTGTGAAGGTCAGTGCTGAGTACACACTTGGGGATGGGCTGGAGTAATCTTGGCTGTGTATAAGGCAATGTAAACAACTTGAGAAACTAACTAGCAAGGATCTTTGCTAACCAGTAAAGTGAAATAGAATATCCTTTTTCCTGTAACACTTATGCCAGGGACGGAAAACTGGGCACATGCCTCTTCTCAGTAATGTGGTAATCCTGATAGAGCTACCGGGATGCCATCTGGACAAAATATACATGCACATAAATATTTTAGCAAGGGGTTCCTCAAGGTAAATTGCTCCGGCGCATCTCATCCTGAAAATATGATACCGAAATAGAATATCCTCTTTTCTGTAACACTTATGCCAGGGATGGAAAACTGGGCACATGCCTCTTTTCAGTAATGTGGGAATCTTGATAGAGCTACCGGGACGCCATCTGGACAAAATATACATGCACATAAATATTTTAGCAAGGGGTTCCTCAAGGCAAATTGCTCTGGCGCATCTCATCCTGAAAATGTGATACCTGGACATTGCTTGTAAGCAATGTTCTCTCTAAGCATAGCTGCTGGTGCCTCTCCTCAAAGCACTCCCCAAGTTTCAGAAAGGTTCAACCAGGGGGTCCAGTTCTATGGGCCCCAGAAGGAGGTGCCCCCATCTTTCATTTTTCCAATGGAGGGGAAAATGCGTGTGAGCTGGAAGCTAAAATACCTGAACAGCCAGCTAAAATTTTGTGTGCCAGCGCCCCCTAGGAGAACTTAGAGGGAACACTGCTTATAAGGGTTCCCAAGTTCAATTCCAGGCCCTTCCAAATGGAGAACAGAGCTGAGAAAGCCTTCTAACTCCAGATGCTAATGAGCTGCTATCAGGAGGCAGTATTGGGCTAATTGGAGTACAGTGGCTTCATGTGAAAACAGTCATCATGGGTAACTTAGGGCCAGTGTGTTTGTCTATTCCAGCTGTTAAACTCAGCTGCTGTGGAATATCCCGCTCTTTATCCCCCCACGCCCGGGTGAAGAGCCATCACCTCAAAGTGTGCCAAGGTTTCTGAGCCTTTTGCAGTGAGAACTGCAGTTGGACACAATCATAACTGGATTTTCTTCAGTCTGCTGGACATGCACCTTTGATTTTGCTGTCTTTTCCTTCTTTACTCCAGCCACCCAGTGCCCAATTCTGCATGTGCCAGACAATGGCCATTTTAACTGTTCTCACCCCCATGGTGATTTTGCATATGGCTCCAGCTGCAACTTCTTCTGCAATGCTGGTTTCCAGCTTGTTGGATCAGAGTTGCTGGAGTGCTTGGCTGTAGGACATTGGACACAACAACTGCCGTCTTGCAAAGGTCAGTGCTAAACTACATGGTCCAGAAGACCAGAACTGATGTCTCTTTAGAGCTGGTATTATAACACTAAACCGTCTAGGTACTTTCCTTCTCCCTTGATGCTGAACTTGGTAAATAAATGAGATCACAAAACTTCTATAAGTCTTCAGCACTCTCCCCTCACTAGGAAACTGATCCTTTAAGGCTGCTTCTGAAGGACCACAAAATAGTATACTTGCTTTTTCTATTATTTAAGTAAATAAAGTTGTGTGATAGGCTCCATGGCTACTGAAAAATGCACTTCAAAATTGATTTGAACGTCTATCCCCTGAAATATTTTAAACTTGTCTAAGATTAGTGTGAAGACAGGAGGGCCTGGTGTGATGTGGTCCATGAGGTCGCGAAGAGTCAGACTCGACTGAGTCGGACTGAACAACAACAACAAAGATTAGTATATAGTGCTGTGGCTGCCGGCTGGCCATTCTTTCATTTAAGCTGATTGCTGGCCACGCTGCAGGATTATCCGTTGATATTTCAGCTATGGCAGGAGATGTTCTCCTTACAGCTCAGAATCTCGCTCCAATTTTGGGGATGTGGTAGTTGTTAGAGCTTGAAGGTTATACCCCACAGTACATGAGGAGAGAGAGCAGAGAGACTGAAAAAGGCAGATAGAAGAGCGGGGGGGGGAGATTCCAGTTTCTAGCTGGGTAAAGCCCTTTCTTTTGGCTAAGAGTGTTGTTCTTTCTGCTGCCTGTGCTTCAGGGGTGCCTGCTTGCTTCCAATGTGCTCTACTTGCATATTTGTAAATAAAACAAATATTTCAAAGACACCTACAGTCTCCAGTGCTGTCCCATTTCCTGCCTATTGGCAATACAGTTCTATACAAAAGTATTCCAGCCTAAGAAACCAGACCATTTAGACAGGAATAACTGCATAGGATTGCACATTAAATTTGGTACTGCTGTTGCTAGTACTTCTTACCACTCAGGCGTATTCTTATTCTTATTCTTATTATTAATTGTGCCACCTGTTTTTTTAAATTCAGCTGTTCAGTGCCCTGCCCTAGGAACTCCAGACAACGGCCAGGGAAACTGCTCTCATCCACATGGATCCTTTGCATTCAACTCCAGCTGTGTCTTCTCCTGTGATGCTGGTTTTCAGTTAGTTGGTTCAGAGATGGTCTGGTGCATGGCTAAAGGAAACTGGACAGGGGATGTTCCCATCTGTGAAGGTATGGTTTGCCTTGGGTCCAAGGTGGATTTGTGGAGGCCGAGCAGAACCTGCATCCGGCCTTTGGTCCCCAGGGTCAAATTCAGACTTATTTCCGAGGACGTATGTCTGTCAGAAGGGTTTTAGGGGGCAACATCATTATTGTCTTCCTAGAACAAGCCTGCATACTCTGTGGCCTGCTGAGCTAAGTGCAATTCATCAGCTAGTATTCTGGCCTATATCTGGGGTCATTTGAGCTTGCCAAGAGGTTAAATAAGCATGCCACCCAAATATTTCAAAGACACCCACAGTCTCCATTTCCTGACTATTGGCAATGAAGTCCTATACAAAAGTATTCCATTCTAAGAAACCAGCACATTTAGACAGGAATAACTGCATAGGATTGCACATTAAATTTGGTACTGCTGTTGCTAGTACTTCTTACCATTCAGACATATTATTATTATTATTATTATTATTATTATTATTATTATTATTATTATTATTATTATTATTATTATTATTATTATTATTATTATTATACGTG
>NW_015174281.1:1194335-1225612 GCF_001447785.1 Gekko japonicus | reverse complement strand
GAAACTGGACAGGGGATATGCCCATTTGTGAAGGTATGGTTTGCCTTGGGTCCAAGGTGGGTATGTGGAGGCCGAGCAGAACCTGCACCTGGACTTTGGTCCCCAGGATCAAATGCAGACTTATTTCCAGGGATGTCTGTCTGTCAGAAGGGTTTTAGGGGGCAACATCATTATTGTCTTCCTAGGACAAGCCTGCATACTCTGTGGCCTGCTGAGCTAAGTGCAATTCATCGGCTAGTATTCTGGCCTATATCTGGGGTCATTTGGGCTTGCCAAGAGGTTAACAACAAACTTCCCCAACCCTGTTTTTGCATTTCTAGCCAGGTAGAAAAACCAGGAGGTTTGGTGGCTGATGGGATGCATTTTGATGGGAGGGGTGTGTGAGTGTCACATCTGTTGTGTAGGCATCTCACAAGGAACATTTCACCTTTTAGTAGTATACCCAGGGCGCATCATTCTCTTTTGGAATCCACAGCCCAACAAAGAGGGTTGCCAGCTCCAGGTTGGGAAGTCCCTGCAGATTTTGAGAGTGAAGCCCAAGGAGAGTGAGGCTTGGGGAGGGGAGGGACCTCAGCAGGGTATGCCATAGAGTCCACCCTCCAAAGCCACCATTTCCTCTAGGAGGAACTGATCTCTGTTGTCTAGAAATCATTTGTGATTCCAGGAGACCTCCAGGCCCTACATGGAGGTTGACAGCCCTAGAAGCAAATGAACATATGATGTTGTCTTACACTACCATTGATCTACCCGGCCCAGTATTGCCAGTACTGTCATTTCCTCAGGGGAACTGAACTTGGCCATCTGGAGATCACTTGTAAGAGCAGCATGTCTCCAGGGGGGGCACCTGGAGGTTGGCAGCCCTAGTGGGGGAGTAACGCACTCTTGCAAACATGCTGAGGAGCCAGTAGTGTGGGTCCCCCCCCCCACAACTGCCACCATTGTCCCTTCCATGGCGATAGTGTCCAGGCTGGAGAAATTCCTACAGCTGGCTCTACCCATGTGCTTCTATGGTATTCACAAACACTTTGCAACCATATGGCCTATAAACCATGGAGAAACAGCTCCCATGTGGATCGGCGAGCATGTGAAACCCTGCTGACCCAGTGAGCCACCGTGTTTCTGTTGAACAGTGTGTCATTTCCCACGGATACTGAACTTGCCACTGTTTATACAGTTCTGTCCCATGAAGAAAGACGGATGAGCTTATTACTTGAGGTTTTATTAACTCCTTTACCTATATCTGACCCATCTGTTTTAAGAAATAACAACATTTCTTTAATTCAAAGTTTAAGGCAAATTGGAACTTTTGATTCCTCATTTCCCCCCCGTACAGCCATATCGTGTCCCCAGCTGTGGGACCAGGAGCATATGGAGATAAACTGTTCCCATACCTGGGGTACCTTCCGCTATAGTTCAACATGTCACTTCCACTGTGCCGATGGGTATCTCCTCAATGGAACGAGCAGGATGGAGTGCCTGCCTGATGGCCATTGGTCTGCTGAGATGCCTGTTTGCCAAGGTAATTGTGGTCCCTCCCTTTGGGGTGGGGACGTTGCGGGCGAAGACAGACATAATATTTAAAGAGAAGTCACAGTGGTTCCTCGCCCATCATATGAGCCTAACTTTGCATGATAGTTGCATGTTCTATGAAGCTAAATGTTAGGTCAGGACTCAGGAGTCAATCTTGCTCCTTCCCCGCTGATTTAGACCAGCTGTTGGCGGCTGCTGCAAAGAAGAACTCAAATGCAATTTTGTTAACCACTTTTAGAATCTGACTTTTGATACATACAGCCTTTTCAAATGTAGCTTTTGAAATATTGGCCTTGACAACACTTTTCTTTTGTGGGGAGGATAAGCATCCTAATCCTTCAGTCTTGCATGAATTAATTTCAAGGCAGTGACACTGCGTTTTCTGACTTTATCGTTTCAGCCCTGTTTCCATTTAAAGCTCCTTGTTCAACAATAAAAAAGCCCCAAAGCAGGCCTTTATAAAAACAAAAAGTTGGATCCTACCAGTTTTTCTTCTCAATCTCTACCCATTTCCTTCATTGCTGCAGTCACCATCAATGCTCCCCCTAAGCTGTGGAGCCTTGTGAGCAAAAATTCTGCTTTGTGAGCAACTGGCATTAAAGCTGTGAGCAAGCTATTTGGCTGCTGCATAAATCAGTTTGCTCTAGAGCCATCCTTCCTGAGCTAAGACAAAATGTGCGAGCCAAGGGCTAAAAAACTGTGAGATAGCTCACCCTAACTCAGCTTAGAGGGAACACTGGTCACCATTATGTTTAGCTTTTGCAGCAGTGAGTCGGCTGATCTGGATCTTTACTTGATGTCTCTAACTTACCAGTTTGGTATTCATTTCAGAAAATGTTGCTCCTTTTCTCAAGCAAGTTCTGCTCTACACTGGTACAGTCACGGCATCTGTTATTGGCCTGTTGTTATCTGGAACTCTAATAGTGCTAGCAATACGACGTCTCAGCAAAAAAGGTAAGGAAACTTATAAGCCCTCCACTTTCCTTCTCTCCCCCCCCCCCGCATTTGGAAATCTTGTACAACTTTTAGATGGTCCTCTTAATCGAATGCCTGGTGGAAGAGCTCCGTCTTGCAGGCCCTGTGGAACTGTAGGAGGTTCCGCAGGGCCCTGATCTCTACCGGGAGCTCATTCCACCAGGATGGACCTGCCACCGAGAAGGCACTGGCCCTGGTTGCTGCCAGTCTGACATCCCTGGGGTCTGGGAGGGCCAGCCAATCTTGTGCCCCTGAACGCAATGTTCTCTGGGGAACGTGTGGGGAAATGCAGTCCCTCAGGTATGCTGGACCCCAACCATATAGGGCTTTAAAGGTTAAAACTAGCACCTTGAAACAAATCCGGTATGCTATTGGCAGCCAGTGTAGTGCTTTCAGTACCGGCTGGATGTGCTCCCACATGGGGATACCCATTAACAGCCTGGCCACCACATTCTGCACTAACTGAAGCTTCCGGATTTGTGACAAGGGCAGCCCCATGTAGAGAACATTACAGTAGTCCAGTCTCAAGGTGACCATCGCGTGGATCACTGTTGCAAAGTTGTCATGTTCGGGGAAGGGAACCAATGGCCTAACCAGCCGAAGATGGTAAAAAGCTGATCTGGCAGGGGCTGCTACTTGGGCCTCCATTGTTAAGGAGGCATCCAAGAGCACTCCCAAGCTCCTAACCCCCGGCACTGGCACTAATGGAGCCCCATCGAAGGCACAGGACCTCCGTCTTCATCAGATTCAATTTCAGTTGACTCAGTCGAAGCCATCCAGCCACAGCCTGCAGCGCCTGGTCTAGATCTTCCGGTGTACGTCAGACTGGCCCCCCCAACAACAGGTAGAGCTGGGTGTCATCCACATACTGGCGACACCCAAGCCCATGTCTTTGGCAATCTTGGCAAGGGGCGCATATAGATATTAAATAACATTGGGGAGAATACTTCCCCTTGGGGCATGCCACACGACAATGGATGCCTTCAGGACATCTGATCCCATAGTGCCACCCTTTGTCCCCTGTCCTGGAGAAAGGATGCAAGCCACTGTGAGGCGAGCCCCTAAACTCTGGTGTCGGCGAGGCAGTGGATCAGTAGCTGATGGTCGACCATGTTGAACGCTGCTGACAGGTCCAACAACGAGAGCACTGCCAATCCGCCTCAATCCAGATGCCGCTGAAGATCGTCCATGAGGGCGACCAGTGCTGTCTCCATTCCACGTCCCAGGCGGAAGCCGGACTGGAAGAGATCTAAGATGGAAGCGTCGTCCAAAAATCTCTGTAACTGAACTGCCACAGCCCTCTCGATTCACTTGCCCATATAGGGCAAGTTGGAAACTGGCCGGTAATTAGCCAGTTCGGCCAGATCCAGTGATGGTTTCTTCAAGAAGAGATAAATCACGGCCTCCTTGAGTGACCCAGGGAACAAGCCCTCCAAGAGAGACTTGTTAATGATCTCCCCCAGGGCACCTCAAATTGGGCATTGTGTGGATTTTCCATGCTGGTAAGTCTTCCATTCATGCAAATCAGAATCCTGAAAAATCAAGCTTCAAGTTTTCATGAGTAGAAGCTCTTCCTACATGGAAGATCTGCACATATAGCCAGTTCACACAAGAGAGTGACTGTATGCAGGGCTTTTTTTGTAGAAAAAGCCCAGCAGGAACTCATTAGCATAACAGGCCACACCCAACAGCTGAAACTTATTAACATATTAAACCACACCCTGCCACCACAGCTCATTAGCATATTAGGCCGCAGCCCCGTGTTGCCAGAAGTGTGGTCATCCAGCCACACCCACCTTTTGCTTCTTATTCTGTTTACCTTGTTTGTTGTCAAAACCCAGGGCCTTTTTTTTGTAGCAGGGACTCCTTTGCATGTTAGGCCACACACGCCTACTGTAGCTAATCCTAATGAGTTTCTGCTGTTGGGTGTGGCCTATTATGCTAATGAGTTCCTGCTGGGCGTGGCCAACTCAGGAGCCAGCCGGAACTCCGTTCCTGTGCGTTCCTGCCCCAAAATAGCCCTGACTGTATGTATCGGGTACATCGCAGGGCCCTGCATGTTGCTGATATATGTGGCTGTCAGGCTCCTGATTTGCCTAAGAGGAACAGAACACCTGCAGAGGTTTCCTTTGCTCACTGTAACTTCTACACAGGGTTAAAAGGTTGTCCTGAGACTGTAATATGAGGAAACCAACATATGTACTCCTGAACTCCTTGGCAGAGGACTGGGATACGTGTATAATTTAATAGCTTCATCACCACCTCTAGTCAGGGCAACTGCTATATTTTTATCTAGTGTTTTAATTCATAAGTGATACTAGCTGGGTTTCTTCTTTCTCTCTCTCTCTCCATTTTTCCGTGCCATCTGCTGGACACTTTGATCATCAGAAGAAAAAAATAGGCTCTTGAATTCCACCAGGTAAGGCCTCCTGTGTGATGTGAAGCCAAAACATTTTAACTCCTTGTGGAAAACCACCCAGAGTCTTGTGACATTTTAAAGACGAACTCGTTTGTTGTATCATGAACTTGAGAGCCCACTTTTTCAGGAGCGTGATGTAACCAGAAAAGATGGCATGTGTGTCATATATTTAGGACACAGGGGAGCGGGGTGGGCTGTTTTACATGGTAGGATTAGAAGATGCACAGGCACATAAACCAGAATGCCATGTAGGAATCAAACAACTGAAGATAACGAAATGGTGCAGTATGACTATATATACGCAGAATAGAAAAATATTGTTGTTTGTCACATGAAACCAGATGAAACCAGATTCTCAAGTTTTTACCAGCACCAAAGGGCTTTGGGAGGACAAGTTTAGGCTGCAGGATTTACATTACACCTACTACTTTATAATAATGACCTGTTTACCTTTCAGTGATTTGGGTGCACCTGGGGTCTTCTCCAATGCGGCATTTGCTTCCTAAGGTAAGTCAACAGAGGTCTTTACTCTAGTCCTCCTTTCTGAATTGGGTTGTCATCTTGCTAGGGGGATGAGATATGCTATTGGATTGGACCAATGATAATGGAATGTCAGTGGGTGGGATCCAATGATCTTTTTCATTCAGTCGCATCCAGGTTCCTCCCTTGCTACAGCCCCGATCTCACAAGGCTTTTGTATATGAAGTCCCATGATTCCCAGCATAGCCTCTCTTGGTCATCAGTTGGGACCCTTCCTTCTTTTTCATCAGCCACGAATGGCTTGCTGATGTGTATTGAACTGCAAACTAGTCTACAATGCTAGGATCTCCTCTCTTGTGGTAAAGGTAAAGGTTCCCTTGCTCAAAAGCCAGTTGAGTTCGACTCTAGGGTTGTGGTGCTCATCTCCGTTTCAAAGCTGAAGAGCCAGCGCTGTCCAAAGACGTTTCTGTGGTCATGTGGCCGGTATGACTAAACACCAAGCCGCACAGAACGGTGTTACCTTCCCACCGAAGTGGTACCTATTTATCTACTTGCAATTTCTTGCTTTCGAACTACTAGGTTGGCAGGAGCTGGAACTAGAGACGGGAGCTCACTCCGTCATGTGGCAACCCGGGTCTCGAACTGCTGAACTACTGACTTTCCACAGCCTGCAGTTCAGCGTCTTAACCACTTGAGCCACCGCAGCCCCTTTTGCTGATGTGTATTGAGCTGCAAACTAGTCTACAATGCTTGGGATTCCTCTAGGATCTCCTCTCTTGTGGTACCACATTACAATCTTTTTGCCCTGCTCAGTAGTTCCTTTTCCATATTAATCTGCAAGAAGAACTGAGATGAGAGCTCCGTGCAGTGCTTAGCACCATGTTGCCTATTCAAATCCACCCCACAGGCAAGGTCCTAGTACAAATTTGCTTGGAAGTAAATCTCCTTCAGCAGGCTTCTCCCTGTAATTTCCCTTTTGTTCTGTTGTTTTGGGGATAATTGTTGGGAGAGCTGGTATCATTAGTCCAGTTCCCAGAGCTAATTTCGCAGAGTGCATTAAAGCTATACACACAGGAGTGTCTTTGCACCAGGTATTCAAGCTTAGTCACAGAGTCACCTTTCAGACTAATAAAAGTCTATTTATTTAGGAGCTTCATTCTAGATAGGAAAGCTTAGAGATAGGATAGTATTCTAGCGTAACTTACTAAGGATGAACAAATTTAGAGTCCAGTGGGGCACCTTTAAGACCAACAAAGTTTTATTCAAAGTATGAGCTTTCGTGTGCATGCACACTTTTTCAAATACAGTGGAATGGAAGGTAACGTTCAAACTTACAGACAGGGGCTGAACAGAAACGTTGTTGGTCTTAAAGGTGCCACTGGACTCTAAATGTGTTCTACTGCTTCAGACCAACACGGCTGACCACCTGGATCTTACTAAGGATGGACACAGATGGTGAGAGGCCCATCTGCGTCATGGTGCCAAGATGGAGACAGCATGCCTTCTCCCTTGGTGTGTGCAAGGAGAAGTGTGTTGTGTGGAAGAGGATGAACAGAAGGAAGGATAGGCAATTTTCCTGAGGTCCAGGGGTCATTTCCTGCCGGAGCGAAATAAGTTATGCAAATAAGTTATGCTAATGAGCTCCTGCACCTCTTTTTCTGCGAAATGACCCCTGCTGAGATCTATCAGTCTACTTCAAAGGGACAGTGACAGAAGAGTAAACACAGGAAGAAGCTTGGTCTGCCTATCTAGCCTATCTATCTTGCCACGTAGTCTACTGGAGGCTGAGGCAGGGGACAGCATCCAGTCCTTCACTTCCAACCCTAATTAATTACTTTCTGGGGTTTTTTTCCCTGGGCTTGGCACGCTTATGGATTAATGCTTGGTTATGAGCTCTTGTTTGGAAGGGCTAGTGGTAGGTCTTAAGTGCCGTTTTTTTTCCACTTAGCACCAAGCCAAATTTGCTGCTCATTTTTTTTTTAAAAAAATTATTGACTATTCTCATTCCAACGCAATTACAAAATGATGGTTATAAAAGCTTGAAAAGAAAGCCTTGGCTTGCTGGGAAATGGAAAAAACCCACAATTCTTGCAATTCCATGGCATTCCTTTTTTTTTTGCACAGAGTTGCTCCAGCTGAAGTCTGTTGGCTTAGATCCACCAGAGATTTCTGCATGTGTGTGTGGGTGGGTTTGCCAGCTCTGGATTGGGGAATACCTGGGGATTTGGGGGTGGAGCCAGAAGAGGGTGGGGTTTGGGTAGGGCAGGGACTTCAGTGGGGTATAATGCCATAGACTCCACCTTCCAAGGTGGCCATTTTTGCCAGATGAACTGATCTTTGTCACCTGGAGATCAGTTGTAATAGTGGGAGATCTCCAGCCACCACCTGGAGACTGGCAACCCTTGCAGGGAAGACAATTTTCAAGAGAGAACGTAACAACTGTTTCCTCCTCTGGCAAGAAATGAGTTTATTCAACTCAATGCTAAACAACTTCCACTCTGAAATTCACTGGGTGATCTTGGGCCAGTCACTCTTTCTCAACCTAAGCCATGTCCCAGGGTATTTGTCACAGTTGCCAACTCCAGCTTGGGGAATTCCTGTAGAATTGTAGGCAGTGCCAGGGGAGGGAGCCCAGCAGGGATGTAATGCCATAAAGTCCCCCCCTCCAAAGCAGCTGTTTTCTCCAGGGGAACTAATTTTTGCCATCTGGAAATCAGTTGTAATTGTGGGAGAAGTCTGGGGCCCACCTGAAGGTTACCAGCCCTAGCTGTTGCAAAGGTAAAATGAGGAGCTCTTTGAAAGAAGGGAAAAATTAAAAAAATAACTGCCCCTGATGCTCCTCGAACTATGTTCCTTCATCAGTGTATAAGTTTTTAGATACAGAGTTAGGGATGGATCTAGACTAAACCGACAATTTCCACCAGTTCCCATTCTTCCCATCCCCTGGTCATTCCTCAGGGTCCCCTATCCCCCAGGACTAGTATTTTGTGGGGATCAGTGGCCTGGGGGAGGAAGGCAGGAAGATGCCATTATGCCACTGGAAAATTTAGTCCAACTCTTTCATCATTTCTGTGCATCTCAGCATTTTTAACAGAGAGACATCCAGGACTGGAGTGGTAGGGGAGAATCAACTAACAGGAAAACAATCAAACCATTTCCTGCTAGTGGTTGTAAACCTGTGAATAACCTTTGGCAAGAGAATCTGTATGGAAATATTTGTTGATCTAAAACAAACATTGCTTCTTTTAAAGTGTCATTCCCAAGTCAGAACATTTCACGCTTTCCTGTTGTGTACTACATTCCAAGTACCATGTCTCTTACAATGTGAAGTGCTTTTAAGTGAGGGCCCTGTCTTTAGAGTTAAGAATACAGCGAAATCTTCTCCCAAATGACCAAACTGACCTTGTTTTTCCTTTTGGGATGGACCCACACAGAGCTCCTCTGGTGGATGACCCTGGGAGAAGACCACAGAGAGGATGGAATTTTCCAATTTAGTGGTGCCTCTTGAGTTAATGTAGAGCTGGAAAAAATTCAGGCTGAAACACCTGCCTCTACCTCGGATCTTGCTGCGCTGAACTTCTGTTCTCCTTCCAGCTGTAGCATTTCAAGGATGTTGCATCATTTATTGTTACACACTCTGATGACTGCATTTTCCTTCTGCTGTCAGACTCTAAACAACTTACAAAGTTAAGAAACTTAACCACCTAAAGGTCTGGGGGAGATGTTGTTCCTACAAAACCATATCAGCACCTATGGTGAACTGTGCTCTGCTGGAAGTAACAATTCTTCTTGCTTCACTCAAACTCCTGTCCGCTAAAAACTGCTTTAAAAAAATCAGATCTTGAGTTTAAAATCTTGGAAATCTCTGTTCCTGCACAGTCAAGAGATGCCCAAATTGCCTCATGACAGACACACCAGGTTTTTTTACCCACCATTTATTACACCTTGCTCTTTAGAGATTAGGGAAAGTTAATCCTGATCCAAGAAAATGTCATTATAAGAATAAACTAAAAAGAACATCAGATATGTTTTATTTAAAGGTTATACCTGGGCACCTCCGACCAGTGGATATCTTATTCAGCCATCGCTTTGGCTTCTGTGATTACACCACGATTTGCTCACACTGCTTTCAAGCAGATTGTAACCAATCGGGACTAGAGACTTATTTTTGGAAAAAGTGAAAGATAACGATTCTTAGTAAACTGGATCCTGCTACATCTTGAATTTACATGGGATTATAAAACCATACACAGCTCTGGTTATGTCTTGCTCTTTGTTGATGAACTGGATTCTTCATCATGTAAGCAGAGCAAATTGTCAAGGATATGTATATTTTCAGTGTTGGGGTGAAGCCATGCATTTGCTTCACAGTTCAACTCTCCTTTATGGTACCAAAACAAAGCTTAAAAGTTGGTTTTCACAGGTTGACTAACAGTTGTTGACTAAATTGACTAATTAGTTGCTGTAGATTTTCTGGGTTGTGTGGCCATGATCTTGGCATTGTAGAACCTGATGTTTCGCCAGTAGCTGTGACTGGCATCCGCATCCTCAGAGGTATAACACAGAAAGATGGAATACTCTCTGTGTAGAAGTTCCCCCGGCTATGAACATGCTAATGGAGGAGCTTTCCTGAGGAGGTTCTTTTGTATATGGATCCTACAAGATAATGACTCAGCCCTACCCCACCTACCTGCCTACCATTTTTCTTCTCACCTTGACACAGAGAGTACTCCATCTTTCTGTGTTACACCTCTGAGGATGCCAGTCACAGCTACTGGTGAAACGTCAGGTTCTACAATGCCAAGACCACAGCCACACAACCCAGAAAATCTACAGCAACTAATGAACTCCGGCCGTGAAAAAACTTGACAACATATTAACTTGACAACATATTAACTTGACTAAATTAAGAAATGATTCCATAATGCACTAGTCCTTTCATCACTGTGCCAAAATGGCCTTATTTGCGTTTCCTAGAAAATTGTGCAGTAATTCACAAATAAAGACAATTTGTGGTTTTTTAAAAAATAGTGCTTTGCGGCTTTCCTGCTCTCAAGTAGATTCATTCGATTAATTCCTGATCCACCACAATTGGTGATTCAGACAGCCTCTGTCTACCATGGAGGAGGCATGTTTGCTGGACCCTGGCAGGCCAGATCACTTTGCTCTCAGCAAGGAAAGCTGGTTCTCTAGTTAAGCAGTGGAGGCAAGTCTCTCAGGCACTGGCAGTGCTGCTGGCGTTTGAATTTTGTTCCCATTGTCTGGAGAAGTACAATCCTTTCTTGTCCTTTTGTTTGCCAGCACACTGACATCTTCGGGAGTAGATGTTGCGTTGTTTTCATCAGTTGGCTGCAAAAGGTTGCCTACTTGGGTTGCCAGCCTGAGTTGGGAAATACCTGGAGATTTTGGGGGTAGAGCCTGTTGAGGGAAGGGTTTGGGGAGGGGAGGGACTTCAATGGGGTATAATGCCATAGAGTCCACCTTCCAAAGTGGCAATTTTCTCCAGGGGAACTGGGTTTGATTCCCCACTTCTCCAAAAGAAGCCAGCTGAGTGACCTTGAGTCAGTCACAGTTCTCTCCGAGCTCTCTCAGCCCCACCTACCTCACAGGGTGGGAAGGGAAGATGATTGTAAACCTCTCTGAAACTCTGAGAGAAGGGCGGTGTATAAATCCAATTCTCCTCCTCCTCCTCCTCCTCCTCCTCTTTCTTCCTCCTCCTTATGGCCCAACACATAGGCTTCATTCACAGTGATTTTAATGACCCTCATTATATGGGCTGTTGGGTCATTTGTAATCCTGGTACAATGGGAAGGATAATCGAATAACTTTCTTACCATAATATGGTAATCGCTAGCATTCAGTAAGACAATGGCTCCCCCTTTATCTGCCTCTTTTATAACCACTGTTTTATCTTTAGCTAATTCACTGAGCGCTCTATGTTCTTCTCTAGAGATATTGTGTTTTACAAAACCCATAGACTGCTCTGCCTGGGCTATGTCTTTTAGCACTGTTTTTTTTCAAATACCTGTAGATTGGGCTCATTGATATCAGGAACAAAAGATGACTTGGAGTGGCATTTATTTACTTTTTTGTTATCGGATTCACCAAACAACATTCTCAGTTTTAACTGTCTCATTAAATGATAGAAATCTATATGAGTCTAAAATGCATCTTAATTAGCCGTAGGAATGAATCCTAAGCCCAAATTCAACACTTTCCTTTCTATAGGTGACAGGTCCTGGGATGAAAGATTGACTACGAGGCCTGACGTTTGTTTAGTTGGGGTTGATATTGGGAGATCATCTCTCGAGCTCTCTTTTTAGTTCATCTTTCTAAAACAGACCTGCTTTCTCCAAAATCCTCCCCTGAAGTAGTTGTTGACTTGTCACCTGCAGAATCTATCTCTGAGTTAGAACTCATAACTGACCATGATACTCATTTTTGCCAAGGGACACTGGCGAACACCATTTATAAACTCTAGATCAGGGGTGTTGAATTTATTTGTTATGAGGGCTGGATTTGACATAAATGAGACTTTGTTGGGCCGGGCCATGTGTGTCATAAAATGTAATGCCAGGTAGCGGAGACATAAACTTTATAAAGGACACAAGCACAAAGGTTTTTTTTAACTTAAAATAAAAACATGCTTAAAACATTAGAACTCTTGCAATATTTTGTTTATTTAACAGTGTCTGATAACTGATACCTCTTGCTCAAAATGTCTGTGCTGTTGCAATCTTGAGTATGCTGTTCAGGTGTGTATCTGTAAGCTGCAAACCTACAATGATGCAGCAGCAGCAGCAGAACTGGAAGAAGAAGCAGAAGACAGCCAATTCCACTGCGGGCCTGATAGAAGCCCTCCGGGGGCCTCATCCGGCTCCCAGGCCGAATGTTTGACACCCGTGCTCTAGATGTTTCATAATCTTTGGTATCTCTTTTAAATTTCTTAATTTTCATTTCTTTTATTTTGGACTCAAATTCCTTAATAGCAATTCAGTTATTTTGGTGTCAAAAACACTAGAGATGGATTACTTGCCAGATGTTTCCACTTTCTCTATCTCCACTATTAACTTAATCACCTCCCCCTGAGACTTTTCAATAAGTAATAGCATTAAGTCAGTTGAGCATTTACTAAGAATTGATGCCCACTTTTTTAAAAAGTCCTTGGATTCCATAAACATAGCTGGACCCTTTTGCATGCAGAAGCCTCTCAGAATATGTATTTCCAGGTATTTCCCAACTCAGAGCTGCCAACCCTAAATTATGAACCTGATGTCATGTGGAAGCTCCCCCACCCAAAGTTGTCCCCAAAATCTTTGTGGAAGTGCCCAAATATGGAATCATTCTAGCCAACTGGCAGCAGCACCATTTTGAGGCCACTGAGCCTGGTGTTGGGGCTGCATTTCAGGCAAGAGAGAAACCCCCTGCTGTTTGGACTGAATATGTCAAATTCATTCATTCATTCAGCTGGCTCAGGGTCACCTGATGGGAGAAGTGGGAAGCCCCCTCCCACATGGCTCTCTGGGTAGCTCTCTACCAGGGTCAACTGAGAACGTGAAGCTGCCTTATACAGAGTGAAAGCCTTCGGCTATCAAGGTCGATTTTGACTTTTCTGAGCCCGTGGTCACACGGCAAGGAAACTGCGATTTATTCCCGGTATAATTTAATCGGGAACATTTCTCTTCAGGTTGGGATGACCACATATCCCTCCCCGAACCGGAAGCATTCTGCGAGGAGGCTCTGGACACCGTCTAGATGCAGCCGCCGGCCCCTCTCTCTCCGCGGCTCGCCTGCCAGCCCCTCCGGCACTTCCTTCCCCCTGCCCTAGGGTTGCCAGCCTCCAGGTGGGGCCTGGGGATCTCCCGCTTTTACAACTGATCCCCAGCCGACAGAGGTTAGCTCCCCTGGAGAAAATGGATGCTTTGAAGGGTGGAATCTATGGCATTGTATTATGTTGAGGCCCCTCTCCTCCCCAAACCACGCCCTCTCCTGGCTCCACCCCCAAAGTCTCCAGGTATTTTCCAACCCAGACTTGGCAACCCTACCCTGCCCGCCTCCAACAACTTTCCCCACCACCTCCTGCTGCCCGACCAGCCCCACGCTGCTGGCAAGCTGGGTCCTCCCTCCCTTCCTAACGCTGCAGCTTCTGGTCCTGGGGCGCACTCCACCGGCCGCTCGCCTGCAAGCCCGCCTGGCACTTCCTTCCCCGACTACCCCCCCCCCCCTTTCCATTCTGCCTCCTGCTGCCCGCCGCACCTTCACTCCTGGGGCGGGCAGGAGCTTTCTCCACGCTTGATGAGTGCGTGAACGTTTTAAATATTGAATTTTTAAAGCACAGGATTGCTCAAGCGCTCAGCCGGAAGCTGTTAAAAAACACACACCAAAACCTCTGTGTGTAACAGGAAAATAGTCGCCAATTGCTACCGTGCATTATGTGTTCGAAATCAGAAAAAAAAGACCACTATTTATTCCAGCATAAACGTTTCAGAACCAGAGCTGAAAGACCTCTGAAAGCCAAGCGAAAAACGGGGACTATAAAGAATGTAAATAATAAAATAAAACAAATACGGTAGCTTTGTATTACTGAAGGGAAGTCAAGTGATTCAACACACACACACCCCTTCACGGTTGCGTTCTAAGTTATTTATAATTCCACATAATTTACAATGTGTTCAGTTTATAATAGAAGAAATGCTCATTTTCTGCTTGCAGGACGATCACTGCCCGTTGTTAGGTCCCTTTATTTTCCTCGTTGGGAGAAAGCAAGGCGAGCTTTCCTCACCAGGACGGCGCGAGAGTGCAACGCGAGCTTTCTGGCCCATTCCGGCCTCTGTCGTCGGGGGCGGGACCTTGTCAGGAAGTACACGTGTGTTTTGGGCAATCCCGGAAAGGAAGCGGTGGAGAGAGTCGATGTCTGCAGCGATGACAGCGGCCGTGGTCGGGCATGGCCCGGGAGGGCCCGGCTCTGAGTGGGGTGAGTGTGGGGGATCGGGGCCCAGGTGTTCTTGTCCGTAAGGAGGAGGCCGTCGCGTCAAAACGGGTCCGTGATGATTTCGCTAATTCCGCTTTTATGTTATCCCCGCTTTTCGGTCCTTTTCAGCCGGGCGGGCGCTTCCTCCCTCTCTGGTCGCCCTCTTTATCTTCACAGCAGCCCTATGAGGTAGGTCAGGTGGGGTGTGAGAGAGGGGGGCTGACCCAAGGCACCACCCCCCATCTATAGGGGGTGGTGCCCAAGGTCGCCTCAAGGAGCGTGGAAACTGAATGGCGACTTGGGCTAAGTTGCCTGGCCCTGCGCTGCTCTCCGATTTCAGGCTAATCATTAAAGAACGGTGGCCGCCTTGTTAGTCTTGTCTGTTTCATTTATTTAGCTGGTAATAGGAGTCTTTGTAGTACTTTAAAAAAAGAAAGCTGGGATAAAATGTTGTGAGCCTTAAAAAAAAAAGTAATTGTGGTTTAAGGGCTCTAGCCTGAAAGGACGTTGTAGAAGAGGGTGTTAGAATAATGTCCATCGTTTCTGACAGTGGCGCTCTCAGAACTGATCGTTGTACAGTTATTTAACTGGCAACGACTGCTGAGTTAGAAAGTTTTAAAGAGTGTGATGAATTTTTACAGAAGTTCAGTCCAGCGGTGGATTTGCATATCTACCTCATTTTTGTCCCCAATAGACACCCACAACTCTGTACTGCCCTCTTTCATGTTGTCCTTACAACTGCCCTGTGAGGTGGCTTAGGCCAAGGGAGAGTGATAGTCACCCAGAGAGTTTCCATGCCACAATGGGCATTTCATCCTGGATCTCCCAGATCCTAGTTTAACACTCTAACAACTACATTGTGCTTCACTGTTTAGCCATAATAAGTCAAAATGAAGCCTTTCCTATTATCTATCTCTTGAAAAGATTTCTATTTCAGTTTTCTATAATATTTATTTATTTACATATGATATTGTTTATTGTTTTGTTTTACAGTAGTTGCCTTTGTTGTGTCTGAGGTGGCTAATATTGTTGTAAAAATACAATAAATACCTTATTTACCACTGTGAAGATGCGAATTATTATAAAACACCTTCTCTCCCAAAACACAGTATAATAAACACAATATAATAAAGCAGAAAAGTAGCAACATGTTATAATTATCTATCTAATGGCGCTGTTGTCCTTTCTCCAAGGAACTTAGCAGAGATACGTGGTTCTCCTTTTCCTTTCCTTAGCCTGGTGAAGTAGATTAGGTTAAGAGAGAACAATTGACCCAAGACCAGCTTCTTGGCCCAGCTGGAATTAAAGGAAGTATACTAAAGGCAAGCAAGAGTACATGGCTGTTACATCATACTCTTCTTCTGAACTTCGTCAGCAATTGCTTTTGGAAACATGATGATGGAACTGAGATGGATTAGATAGATCTGTTCTCTGTGAATTTATCACTGTTATTAACCACCATGGTTAAGTGGAACCCCTGTGTTATGAGACAGTCTGCCTTTGAGGACTAGGTGCTTGGAGTGGGAGTGGAGAATAGCAACTGCAGAGGGCTTTTGTCTTTGTGTGCTTCTTGTAAACTTCTGAAAGGTGTCTGGCTGGTTACTATAACTTTCTAGGTGAACCCTTAGTTGGACCCAGCAGGGATCAGCTCATATTCATGAAGATCATTAATCTGTCTGTGTTTCTATCTGGAATATTTTTATCCTACCTTTCCCCCAAGAAGATCAGGGTGGCATATGTGGTTCTCCCAACTCCCCTTTTGGTATTTTTGCATTTCTCTCTCTCTCTCTCTCTGTGTGTGTGTGTGTCCGTGCCTAGAAGTCTTGGTAATCTCTGGTGACTCCTACTGGGGCATGGAAGACGTTGAGAGAAGTGGCTTGATAGCCTGCCTTTGCCTCCCGACCCTGGTAGTCTTTGGAGGTCTCCCATCCAAATACTTGCCAGCGTTGGCCCTGCTTTCTCCCTCATTTTAAACTCGCAATGACCCTGTGAGACAGGGCTGACTGAATGGAGCCGTTACTCTCTTTTTGGCTGCGATCACACACACTAAATAATTTACTTTCAATGCATTTTCCAACTGGATTTTACTGTGTGAGGTGGGAAAATCCAGTTGGACAGTGGATTGAAAGTGGATTGACAGTGGATTATTTAGTGTGTGTGATCGCAGCCTCAGTCAACCCTGTCTCACAGGGTCATTGTGAGTTTAAAACAAGGGTGAAAGAACCACATATGCCACCCAGAGTCACCCACTGAGCTTGGAGACAGAATGAGGTTTTGGACTCAGGTCTCCCACATCCTAGTCAGACACTAACAGACATGCAGTTATTATATAGTAAATGGTCTGAAAATAGTCACAGTGATTACTGTTGCATTTACTTCCAGGTCAGTATGCTTAGGGCTGCAGTTTAAATTATTCCTTAGAAGCAGTGTAGCAGTCTAACTGCAGCTCAGTACAGGCTGAATATGGATCTTTTAAAAAAGAAAACAAAATCTTTAAATTAAGATAGATTGGAGGGGCAGATGGGATGCTAGATGAACCAGTATGAGAATGGAATGTCAGGCAAAGAGTTTGATGGGTCTAAAGGGCTTCTTCGAGATGCTACACAGAAAGGGAAATGATAGAGGTGAACATGTGCAAACCATGCAGAAATTCATTTCAGCACACTAATATACTTGGGCAGGGTGCTACTTTTATATTTATTACTTATTGTGAGACCTCATGTGTGTCACTTCCTAATAAAGGACTCACAACAACTGGCTGTGGAAACTTGATGCATTTTCATTTAAAAATTCCCAGTAATGTTAAGTGTGTATAGTTTCACTTATACAACAACAACCCCGGCCTTCCTTACAGAGTTGTTGTAAAGATTACTGATAGGAGATAGGACACTTTGAGAACTCTGAGGCACTTAGATCCTTATTATTGTTCTTGAGCACTTGGTTAGGTACCTTCGGATTGCAGTCCTGCGTGATCTGCTTCATAGTAACTCTGCACAGCATCCACTGTGGCTCAATCCTGAATGGCTGTGACTAGTTTAGAGTCTACGCGCCAGTTGTTGTCTTCTTTTTCAACTGCAGGCTGATGTGTTAGAATGGAATGTGGACAGAGACTTTAATCTCTCATAAAAATTCAACAGGTCTCTAAGTTGTATGAGCTGATCAAGGAATTATGACCAAAAGTCGTACATCCTGTGAGAGTAAGAGGTAAAAGAACCGAGGTGCTATTATCCCAAGTAAAATTAGAACTTGGCTGTGGCCTTGTATGCCAAAACTAACAATCTATATGAATCTAAAGGAAAGTTTTCTATATAATTCAGTGCTGATAGTATTTCATTCAGTCCACATTTGACTAAAATTAGGGCACAAGAACTGCTAGAGATGTGGAAGGTGAGTGGCTGATTTATGTTGTGGTTTTTGGAAATGCCTTATGATTGTAACATATTGGTTCTGAGGTGTAACTGGCTATGATATAGCATTTAACCAACTTCTGGTCTCTTGGGGATGCTAAAAGACCCAAGATTGGGGTCTGTGAGGCATTGCTGAAAGGCTAAAATGGTTGGAGCATTTCTTCCCAGTGCAAACCGCTTCCTTTGGGATATTTATGTATTTCAATTATTTTCGTATTGCTTTTCTGGTGTACACTTAAATCTAAATACAGTTGTTGACTCTAACAGCTCTTGGGGGCTTGTGCAGGTCAGTTTCTTAATCTATCCTTTTTGTTTTTCTTTTCTGTAACTGATTGCTCAACTGACCTCAGCCTGCTCAGTCTTTATTGGGTCATATTATGGAGGGCTTTTAATTTTTTTTTTTAAGAGTAGTCTTCCCCCGCCCCTTTTTTCTGCTTGAAAGCATGCAAGATCCCCTACCTTGCTTATAGGGTGGCTTTGTTTTGCTGGCCTTCTGATGAACTGTGCAGGGTAAGGAACGGATGAAACTTCACTTCTGGGTAATGAGGAAATTGTGAATATTGTGAATATTCATAACCAGGTGGGGTTTGACTAGTATGGCTTATGTCCTTCTCCTCTGTTTTGATTCCTAGAGTCTCTTCTGTTCAGTGAACTCAGCGACCTGATAGGAGAGGATGAGCTTCAGCTAGATGTCGAGAATGACACTTATGTAAGTACTGATAGCGGCTAGGATTGTTGCCTGAGAAACAATGTATTAAATCAGCAAACAAAAAAAACCTTGAAGGGAGTTCTGTGTTGTATTCACACACTTTGCTTCTTTATTCTTTAAAAAAAATGTATTTTTATTTTAAAAGTTTAAAATTCACATACATACTAGGGTAAAAGAAATAAAGGACACAGCATTTCAGAATTATTTTGTAAGATAGCAATGACAATGTAGAATTAGTAACACTCAGTGAAGGGGGAGAGAGCAAATGAGAACAGTTCTTCATCTCCTATTTTGGAAATAACATGACAAATCTATTGCCTAACTGCATGCATGGCTACCCCCGCCCCCAGTTTCTCACTTTTTTCCCTACAGGAACAGGTATGTATTTCTTAAGAACCAGAAATCTAGGTATAGAGCCTAGATAATTCCATTAAGCCAAGCTGCTACTATATACTTCTAGTCTTCTGTATTTTTATAACCCCTGGCCCATTTCTGCTTTTACTTAATCATTATAAGTTCACGGAACCCGCCTTAGATTTCAATTTGTTACACGTTTCTTCAGATGGACCATGATAGATCCAGTGCATCTTGTCGAGTTCTTCCTGATATATTGCAGAAAACCTCTCCAACATCTCCCTGAGCTTCTTGCTCTGTGCTTTTGTCCCACCCTCCGATTTGCTGTCACACTCCACTGTGCTGGAGCTTTCAGGACTCAGCTGTTCCTCTGGGACTTCCATAGAGATGCTTTGGTCTTTGCTTTGTATAATAGGAGGCTCTTTACTTGAGATATTCTGCTGCCAACCGTTGCTTCCCTCTTTGATGCATCAACTTTATAGGCAGTAAAATTTGAGTTAGCACCTTTGACAAGCACCAAGTAGAGATGGGTATTGACTTATCAAGGTCATGAGAGATCCATGAACCATTATCAATGTTGAGAACAGGGGAAGTCAAATCAGCACTATAGACTCGAGTCTTTGGCTTATAGCTGGGCGGTCATCTCACAGGGAGAAATAAATTAAGAGGCTCGGCTGAAGTACGAAGGAGCTGCAGTGAGTTCTTCAGTTTCTCCAATGTAGAAGAAATGTTCGTTTGTTCCCCCAAAAGAGATGTTCTTAGGGAGTTTGCAGGATACAGCTGTTCTACTTTATCTGGCACCTTGATCTTGCCCGGGCTGATATGCAATCTTTTGTCTGCATTCTGGAGTAAGCTTGGGTTGTTGCCAATTGTGTTAAGAAGGGCTGCAGATTCAAGGCCATAAGTGGGAGGTTTGCTACTTCTAACACTTTGCTTTGGGCATGGTCTTGGATACCTCCTTGTCTGTGGAGGCCCAGATCACGAACGTTGCCAAGCTTGCATTTTTCCAGCAAGGCAACTGGCCCCTTTCCTGTCTTGCCCTGACCTAGCCACAGTAATCCATGCAACAGTCACATCCAGACTGGATTATTGTAACTCATTTTACGCTGGCCTGCCCTTGAGACTGATCCAGAAACTCCAACGAGTCCAGAGTGTGGCAGCACGGGTCCTGACAGGAACATCATGGACTGCAAATATTCAGCCCGTGCTGCGCCAGCTGCACTGGCCCCCAGTGGAGTATCAGGTCAGGTTCAAGGTTTTGGTACTGACCTTTAAGGCCATGAACGGTCTGGGATCCATGTCTGCAGGACCGACTCCTCTGGTATGTCCCCTGAAATGCTGAAATGCAGAACAACTTACTGATGATCCCTGGCCCTAAAGATATCCGGCTGTCCTCGACCAGAGCCAGGGCTTTTTCAGCCCTGGCTCCTACCTGATGGAACTCTCTGCCAAACAACATCCGCGCCCTGCGGGACCTTATGCAGTTCTGCAGGGCATGTAAAGCAGAGATGTTCCGCGAGGCTTTTAGCTGAGGACAGCAATGGCTGCCACCACCTACCTGAAACTCCCTTCCCCACCCTGCTTTTCCTGCTTATTGTGAGACAGTCATGCATATGGTATGATTGCTTTGACGCCACCTGATGATATTTTAGCTATTTTAACTCCTGGGTTTTAAATTGTACACTTCTGTTGTTAACTGCCCTGATCTCTGTGAATCCGGAGAAGGGTGGTATATACATTTAAATAATAAATACAATAAAATAAATATTGGTGGAAAGCGCCATCAAGTCACAGCTGATTTATGGCAACCCTGTCGGGTTTTCAAGTTAAGAGAAAAAGAGAGGTGGTTTGTCATTGCCCACCTCTGCATAGGGACTCTGGATTTCCTCGGGGGTCTCCCATCCAATGACTAACCAGGGCTTCTAAGTTTGCAAATTTTGGCAAGAATGGGCTAGCCTGGACCAATCCAGGTCAGGGCTCCGCAGAGCTGCAACCTGTCAATTCGTTTACGCAACTTTAGAGTTACTCTTAGTCTGCTTTTCGTTGCCGGCATCCCTATTCATGCTCCTTGCATTAGGCTCACCTATATTGCACAGAAATGGTTACAGTGATGGCTGGAAATATATTTGCTATGTGGCTCCCTGCATCAAATGTCTTTGCACCTATAAGCCTTATCATTTCCCCAGCCTTAATGTAAACCATATGCACCTGTCCATTATTGAGCTTTACCTGTATTGGGTTTTTCATTCTGCTTGTGGGGTGGGCATGACCTGCAGTTTAAGTGATCTGTCAGATACGCCTGCTCTGACACAATGGATATGTTGACATTAATAATTATAGCTGTGACTTTGATAGTGGGAGCTTGAACGAAAAGATCCCATAACTGGTGTTTGGAGACAAATGGAATATTAACTACGCCAAGGCTGCCAATTGTTTGCGATATATTCAGTAGTTAAAGCTGAATCTCAAGCGATAAAAGTTACTTCTGTAAATTGTAGAAGAGGTGCTCTTGAGCACTCATTTGTGGTAGTTTTTACATGCTCCGTTAGCAGAAGCATTGATGTGGGAGCTTTCGACCCACCCCTTAAATTTGCTGGCATGGTATGAAAATACCTGTTCTAGCCAGTACATAATGGAGATCTCAAACAACTGGGCTGTTGAGCAAAGCATATTTGTGTGAATCTGTTCCTGGAGGGACCTTATAGATCCCGCACAGTGTTCGATTTTTATTGAATTCATTTATTTTCACGACTATTATCCCATTGTTGGTAATCCACTCAAGGCATTTGGCAGGACTTAGAGACACACAGGTGAATGCACAAAACTGCAGTATCAAATCAGAATCAAGAAAAAGCATTGCTCATCAGCCAGAAGTGGACATGTCACCAGATGCTCTGTTTTGAATGTGAAAAAACTTGCTTCACTTCCATGCAGTCCTCTGCAAACTCCTAGGAAAGCAGTGGTTTAGACGGAAGTAAATCTATATAGGACTGCACCGTCAGTTTTCAGGTTGAGGTTCAAGAGATCATCTGTAGATATAGCAGTCTTAACTGCTGAGTTACCCCTGAAATGGTATGGCAACAAATCCTCATGGGCCATACTTAATGGTTTGGGTCTCATCTAGAATTTCTGCAGGGGCAACAAGGGGGGCAGCCCAAAATGCCCTTCAGAATGCTGCTCTTGATGCATGGGGGATCCCCAGGAATAGCTTGGGGGGGGGGAATCGGTGAAAAGCATCATCCTGTTGTGCCTACTGAACTTTTAGGTGGGATACCACCCACTGCACAGCGGCTCTTGTGAAGGTTCTAGGAATCTAGGCTTGAGATCTACCATATGAAGGAATTACAAATGAAGGGACAATAAAATCAAGATATCCCATCAGTACCTGGACACTTCAGACCAAGGTTTGGGCCCTGTTTTAACTTCACACAGTTTAACTTCACACAGAGCTACTGTTCCTGTGTTTGGGAAAACAAATCCATCTGAAGCAAACTGTCTTCAGTTTGAAACTTGAGGTCAACAAAGTTCCCTGTATCTTGTTCTCATTGGTTTCATCTCACTTTTAGGATAACAATCTGTGTGACCTCGACTTTGACTTGGATCTGATGCCTTGGAACTTGGAACCCTGGGATAATACAAAGCAGATCCCCACAGGTGATTTTTAATTTATTTTTACATTTGTTTCACTCCGGTCCTGCTTTCTCCAAGGAGCTTTGGGAGGCAGAGTTGGTGTGTGTCCTCCACAGCCACTCTACAGGGTAAGCTTTTTGGGTTTTTTATATGTTGCAAGCCGCCCTTAGTCCATGTGCGGGGTAGGTAAAGGTAAAGGTTTTTCTTGCTCAAAAGCCAGTCGAATTCGACTCTAGGGATGCGGTGCTCATCTCCGTTTCCAAGCCGAAGAGCCAGCGCTGTCCGAAGACGTTTTCATGGTCATGTGGCCGGCATGACTAGACGCTGAGCTGCACGGAATGCTGCTACCTTCCCACCCAAGTGGTACCTATTTATTTCTCGCTTTTGAACTGCTAGGCTGGCAGGAGCTGGAACCAGAGACGGGAGCTCATTCCGTCATGCGGCACTCGGGTCTTGAAATGCTGAACTACCGACCTTTCGGTTGGCAGTTCAGTGTCTTAACCATGGGATATAAATTAAAGAAATAAAATAAAATAAATAAGTTAGTTTGAATGATAGTGACTGGCCCAGGTCAACCAGTGAGCTTCATGGCCAAGTAGAAATTTGCACTCGGGTCCCCTTCATCCCAGTCTGCTGCTCAAGCCGCTGCGCCGTGCTGGTGCTCAGGGTGAATTGCTTGATTTGCCATCATGAGACCTGGACTAGACAGTCCTCTGTGCTGTAATCCCTTGCTGGTACAGCTTCAGTGTGTGCCACAGTAATAGTAAGGTCCCTTTTGTACAAGGAGCCGCATTAGAGTTGTTCAGCTCTATCCGCAGTTCCCACCATCGTGCCCATCGATGTGTTTCCTGGAAGCGAGTTCTTTTTTGGAGTCTTGGGGCTAAAATCCAAAGGGCCTTCAATGGAAAAAACAAAACCTGGGAGCTTCCAACCTGCTGCTGACTAACAAAGCATTGAGCTCATCACAGCTGGATTCTCTCTGGGCACAGCAGTGTCCTGGCCGCTGGTACCACACTTGGTGACTGTGCGCCTGCTTGCCGTCCTTTGGCAGAGAGCTTCTGGAGAGTGCCAGTGCTGTGGAGGGTTTAAGGCAGCTGGTTCTGCTCTTCTCTCTTTCTCAAATTAGGACTCTGCTTGGAAATGACTGTAGATTTGGGAGCCGGAGTGCTAGTGGAGCAAGTTAGGCAAGGTCGGTGAAGGGCTTTCCCCAGGCATTGCTTGTCCAGCCTGTTTTGCTGGATCAACTGCACAGTGGATGCTCCAGAACCCTGTATAATCCAAGGGTGTCTATCCAAGGCCTAGAATCCAGTCAGACGCTTCTATAAATTAAAGGGGAAGGGGCAAGCACGATGCTTTCCATTATGTCAGGGGGGCTGTTGTACCTCAGGGCTTTCCCCCCACTTTACTGACCTAAGGGAAAGTGAAAGGGTTGTATGCTAAGTTAATGTGACCCACCCTTCAGTGGAAGGGTTGGATAAAAATATTTATTTAAACATACAGGTAGTGTATGTGCTGTTGTGTCAGACAAATCACAGCATTACTGAAGCTAAACCTTCATCCAAAGTGGGTAGTTAGCCCATTGCTTCCATGCGGAAGAGTGTTTGTGGTGAAGTCCTTTCAAAGAGGTCCCTTGAGTCTGACGGGTTTTCCATGTTGCCTTCTCTTGCAGATGTGGACTGGAAGGTGGAGCCACTCTCGCCAGCCCCTTCGACATGTTCCGTTCCTTCTCCTTCATCTGTGGATTCTCCAGGACAGCATGTGCCGGTAAGCAGTCAGTCCAGTGAACCTGAGTGTGAGGCCTGCTAAGGGGGTTGGAACACCTTTCCTGCTGAGGAGTCTGGGACTTTTCAGTTTAGAAAAGAGACAGCTAAGGGGGGGGGACACATGATATAGGGTTATAGAATTATTCATGGGGTGGAGAGAGTTGACAAAGAGACCTTTTTTTGCCTCTCTCAAAATACTGCAACTTGAGGGCATCCAATGAAGCTGATGGGCAGTAAGTTGAGGACGGATGAAAGGAAATACTTCTTAAAGTGATTGAAAGGTGGAATTCACTGCTAAAGGATGTAGTGATGGCCACATGAATAAACAACTTTAAAAAGGGATTAGACAGACTTATGGAGGATAAGTCTTGTCAGTGGCTACTAGCTGTGGTAACTGAGGGGAACCTTCACATTCAGAGGCACTAATCCTCTGAATCCCAGAGCCAAGAGGCAACATCAGGGAAGGTCTCAGCTGCCCAGAGGAATTAGTTGGCCACTGTGTGAGACAGGATGCTGGACTAGATGGACCACTAGTCTGATCCAGCAGGGCTGGATGTTATGTTATGCTAACATATTTGCTGGTGCTCACTTGCTTTTTCTCCAGCATGGTGTAGTGGTAAAGAGTGGTGGACTGTAATCTGGAGAACTGGATTTGATTCCCCACTCCTCCACCTGAAGCCTGCTGGGTGACCTTGGGCCAGTCACAATTCTCTGAGAACTCTCCCAGGGTGCCTGTTGTGGGGAGAGGAGGGGAAGGCAATTGTAAGCCATATTGAGACTCCTTAGGGTTGAGAAAAGCAGGGCATTAAACCGACTCCTCTTCTCCAACTCATCCTTTTCCCAAAGCAACAAGCAAGTCCTGGCTGTCCTCTGCTTCACTGAAGCAGAAGGTGCTTTGGAACAGCACACATGTCTGCAGAAAGCCCCCATTCAGAAATGGCTTCCTCCATCATAGGAGGATGCTGAGCTTGGAGGATCCTGCCATTCTGCATAACCTGGCAACCTTTTGTGATTATACCTGACATCCACGGCAGCCACTCTGTTGTGGTGTCTGCTGCCTGCTTGCCAAAATAAAATCTAAAAAAATCTAAAAATGTCTATAGGTTTAATGAGATTGTGGACCCCCTGAGTTAAACACTTCAGCGAGGTTGTGTGTCTCAAAGTTAGGAATTTAAAATGATCATCAATTTAGGCCCCATTTTTCAGATCTACGTGAACTATTTCATTTTGTTCCTGCTGTATAGCTAGTGGATTTTTCCCGTTATTGTTTTTCTGGGAAATACCTAGAGGCCAACCTCTGCCGCTTTAGAAGGGACATAGGGAATAAGTGATGATGTACTAAGCCCTGTGATGGCTCAGTGGTTAAGACGCTGAACTGCAGACCGGAAGGTCGGTAGTTCAGCAGTTCGAGACCCGCGTGCTGCATGACAGTGTGAGCTCCGTCTCTAGCCCCAGCTCCTGCGAACCTAGCAGTTCGAAAGCAAGAAATTGCAAGTAGATATATAGGTACTGCTTTGGTGGGAAGGTAACAGCATTCCGTGCAGCTCGGCGTCTAGTCATGCCGGCCACATGACCATGGAAATGTCTTTTGACAGCGCTGGCTCTTTGGCTTGGAAACGGAGATGAGCACCGCATCCCTGGAGTCGAATTCGACTGGGTTTTGAGTAAGGGGAACCTTTACCTTACTAAGAAATTAAGATTGCAGAAGAGAGGATGGATGATGGGCGACTGCCCAAGGCCACCAAATGATCTTGGCTCTGAACAGAAGTTTCCCCAGCCAAGAGACGAACGCAGTCCAGTCGACAATATCTACGGGTCCTGCTTTTCCCCCCACTGACATTTTGTCCTGTCAGTCATACTATCTTTATTGTCTTTACTGTTTTTGGAACTGGAGTCATAAACTGCACCCTAGACCTCTGTTCCCTTCCGTTTTGCCCTTGGTCACCATTGCTTGTTGTTACGGTCTGCTGTTTTCCAAGTTGTAGTTGAGAAATGATATTTCCAGACGGGGCCTGGTGTAGTGGCTAGAGTGTCAAGGCTGCCGCGGAGGAGGCCCAGGTCCAAGTCCTCACCCGATCATGAATCTTGCTGAGTGACCTTGGCCCAGTCATTCCCTCTCACCCTAATCTACCTCACAGGATTGTTGTAATGATGAATAATTATTGTATGGCAGTGTGTGTAGTATAGCCAGGAGATCCAAGAATTGGCCGGCAGCCAGGAGTACTTAGCATTTTAGTGTGATGCACCACTAGGTGGTGAACTAGACGTTGGTGGGCTGAGAGAGTTCTGAGAGAACCGCGACTGGCCCAAGGTCACCCAGCAGGCTTCATGCGGAGGAGTGTGGAATCGAACCCAGTTCTCCAGATTAGAGTCCTGTCGCTCTTAACCTCTACACCAGGGGTGGCCAAACTGCAGCTTGGGAGACACATGCGGTTCTTTCACACAGTCTAATTTAATGTTAATAAAAAGCAAATTTGCATGTTTTTCAATAAAATGTGTGTGTGATATTTGTGCATGCCTCGCGGCTCTCAAACATCTGATGTCTATTCTGTGTGGCCGTTACATCAAGCAAGTTTGGCCACCCCTGCTGTACACCAGATTGGCTCTCCACAGGGTTGTCATGAAAAACAACAGGGTTGTTGTGGAGCTCAGGGTGACATACAGGGCTCCCCTCTCCCATTTTCACAGGGTGGTTGTGAAAATGGGAGAGGGGAGCCGTGTATGTCACCCTGAGCTCCACGGACGGAAAACAAGATAAGATTCTGCTAACTAGACGGATAGACCTTCCATCCTTTGTGAGTCTGAGGGTCTGCTCTAATGTGGAAGAGTAGATGGGATGGAACGTGGGGCACGTCAGGACTTCTGACCAGCCTTTCTTGTGTAACGCTTACTCACTTTAACAATAAGGGGTCTCATCTTGGCCATGTCTTTTTCACATTCACAGGAAGGTGTAGATTTGACCTCCACTCCTCACCTGTCTCCTGTTTCATTGTATGAAAAGGGCTCTCAAAGTTCCCCTTCTCCTGTAGAACGGAAGGAGAAGAAGCCCCCATCCAAAACCATCCACCGCTCAGGTAGGATCAGTCTGTTTTGTTTTGCTCCTCTGCATACGGGAAATGACCCATCTGACTGTTTCTGGGATTGTTAAATATCAGGGCGATCGTCAGATCAAAGATCTCTAAGACAGTTGATCATAAGCATTTTTTTTTATCGCTCATGTATTGGATCTGTGTAAATTCGCACAAATATAAAGCAGTAGTTTGAAGAATAAAAAGGATAGCAGATCTGTACGCATTTTGTAGCGGGCACCACGGCTATTTTGGGGCAGGAACGCACAGGAACGGAGTTCCGGCTGGCTCCCAAGTTGGCCACGCCCAGCAGGAACTCATTAGCCTAATAGGCCACACCCAACAGCAGAATCTCATTAGGATTGGCTACATTAGGGGTGTGTGGCCTAACATGCAAAGGAGTTCCTGCTACAAAAAAGCCCTGGGTTTTGACAACAAACAAGGTAAACAGAATAACAAGCAAAAGGTGGGTGTGGCTGGATAACCACACTTCTGGTAACATGGGGGTGCGGCCTAATGTGCTAATGAGCTGTGCTATCAGGGGTGTGGCCCAATATGCTAATGAGTTCCTGCTGTTGGGTGTGGCCTATTATGCTAATAAGTTCCTGCTGGGCTTTTTCTACAAAAAGAGCCCTGGCGGGCACCATCTGTGAAGAGGAACGCACAGTCTTGGAAGAGGAATGGTCGCCAACTCTGCTTGTGTGGTTCCCTAGATCTGATGAGTTTCCTGTTCTTGTCCCTCACCATCATTCAGGGGAAAATTCTATCCCCTTCACTGAGTTGCAATACCATTTCATGCAAATAAATGTCTAGGTTCAGGAAAAGCCAGTAATCGCAACCCTCTTTGCAAGAGCTGTTCAATTGCAGTCTTTCTTCGTTCTATTTTTCAGCAAATGGATCTTCAGCGACACCGAGCCGGTGCAGTTCAGCAGCCTCCAAACCTTCAATCCAGCCTAAGATTCTCTTGCCTGCCTTCCGGGAGGCGCGGCACAGCCTTGGCATCCAGGCGAAAACCATCGTCCTCCCAGCGCTGCCAGCACTTCTGACGCTGCCAAAGCAGTCGCCTGTTGTTGCAATTCAGCCGGCGCCACACACAGGTATGTAAGCAATTGTGGGGGTAGTTGGGACACCTGTAGGGTGAAGCTCAGCTCTGAGGCTGGAGGAGAAGGGAACACATGAAGCTGCCTTCTGCTGAATCAGAGCACTGATCTGCTCAGACTGGCTGCAGCTGTCCCAGTTCTCAGACGGGTCTTTCACATCATCTGCTACCTGCTCCTTTTAACTGAAGAGGCCAGAGGTGGAACCTGGGCTCTTCTTCATGCCAAGCAGACGTTCAGCACCCGAGCCGTGGTCCTCCCAAAACGGGATCCGCTTCAGTTTGCTTGTTTACAGTCCTTCTCCGAAATGGGTTGTCTGCATTTTCATAATTCTGCATTAAAGTTTGCATTCCATGTAGGCAACTTCAGTATGGAAGTCAGCTGCAACCAGAGGTCATTTCGGGTGGGATCGCGGGGGATTGCAGTTCCCCCGGGTGAGGTGCGGGGGGCGGGGCACATGACGAAGCCCCGCCCCCTGCTTCCGCTTCCGCCCCGCTTCCGGCCCTCATGAGGAGGCAGGAGAAGAGGGAGGGTAAGATGCTTCCTCCCTGCCTCTCCCCACCCCTGCCTGCCTGGGGCCAGGGAGGGCCTTCGCGGGGCTTCCTTGCACTCCCGCCGGCCTTGCAGGTGCACCGCCGGGCCCCTCATGGGGCTCTGCAGTGGAGCTGCAAGCCCGGTGGCAGCGGCCTGGCCCGTTGGGGGCAGGGTGTGTGGCCTTATGACACACTTCCGGCGATGTCAGGGGGTGTGGCATATGCTAATGAGTTATGCTAATGAGTTCCCCTAGCTCTTTTTCTACGAAACGACCCCTGGCTGCAACCCTCCTGCCCGTTATATGTATTTAATGTTTGGTGTAGTGGTTAGGAGCGTGGACTCTAATCTGGGAGAACCGGGTTTAAGTCCTCACTCCTCCACATTCTGATGCTTGAGTCAGTCAGAATTTCTCTCAGAGCTGTTCTCTCAGGAGCAGTTCTCTCAGAGCTCTCTCGACCCCACCTACCTCACAGGGTGTCTGTTGTGGGGAAGGGAAAGGAGATTGTAAGCCGCTTTGAGACTCCGAGTGAAGGGCAGGGTATAAAGCCAGTCTCCTCCACCTCCTTCTCCCCCCCCCACTGGTGAGTTTATCAGGTGTGGCTTTTGTAGCTGCTGCCTGGGTCAGGGCTGGGATGCAGAGAATGGTGTGGGCCTTAGTGGGCTTTGGAATTCTAGCTTAGGATCTACTTAGGCAGAATGCCAGCAGATCTGTGGATGACTCTTTCCAGCATGTAAAAAAAAAGAGGAAGTGGCAGCTGTCCAGGGTACTGATTTGGATCGAAGCTGTAGCCTGAGAAGGGAGTAAATCTATGCTGCCAGTTTGGGAGGGGAGGGACAGGCACCCTGCCCTTGTCAGTCTTATTCTCCATTATGGTGGTAATCCAAGTGCCGGGGGAGGTTTAAACCTTCTCCCCACTGCCCCTCAGCCCCAACCTGAATCCCCCCCCCTCCGTTGTAAGTCCAGTTCAGTTAGTTGGGCAGATGTGCTCACAAATCACTCTGTACTTCATCTGCTTAGGCACTTTGATGGCTTTGAATAAGGTTATTAAGTTAGGCTGGCCCTATTAATAGTTGATCGGTCCTGATAACTAAATGGAACTTTGAACTTCAGAGGCAGTGTACCTTTGATGAAGAGGCGAGCAGCACTCCTCCGCATGCTCCAGAAGGCATCTTGTTAGCGCGTGCTGGAAACACAGTGCTATACTCCATGCTCGAACTGCAGTCACCGATGCCATGTGGCAAACCCTTTTGGAAGCACAGAAGTAGTTTTGTGGTGTGGCCCAGAGTGTCGAGCACAAGCCTAAAGCTGCTGTTTAGTGACTGGTGGTCTGGCTAAGTGTTTGGAAGGGTTGGTAGAAATATAAACTTGCAGCATAAGGCAAGCACTGGTTTCTCATTTGTTGTAGCAGCCAAAGGGGAAAATGTATCTTGCACATAGTCCTGCAGTCTTCCTCGAGTCTCTGATCGATGGTGCTGATGTTCTTTTGTCTCCTTCTCAGGTCAGCCAGTAGTGCTTTCACAGCCCGCTGTGGTGCAACTCCAAGCTCCGAGCATCCTTCCTTCCGCTAACCCAGTCATTGCAGTCACTGGTGGAGTCACGTCACTGCCTGGTCACCCCGTCAGTGTCCTGCCACGCACTGTGGGAAACAGCTTGGCCCCTGGAAACCCAGTGGAAGCGAAACCTGCCATTCGTGCCACAGCTCAAAACACAAGCACAGATGTAAGTTCTCCCTAATGGTGCTGTATAATCGCCCCTCGGAGGCGGGAAACTTATCACAGACCTCTCAGAAAGGAGGAGGACCCAAGGAAGAATCCTGACTGTAGGTAGCGCCATTAGTAACATCGTCATTTAGGGGAGTCTGTGGGGTTTGATATCCCTAAAAACTCTTCCTTAATCTTCAGCGCATTTTTAGATAAACCCGGAAACTGCTAATCCTCGTTAATGGTAGATAGGCAATATCCCCCGTAGGCTTGGAAACCCAAGAGAGTTGTGGTCAGAGTTTCCAGTCTCACAGCTGGTTCTGATCTAGATGCCTGACTCTGTACACAAAGAAGAAAAAAGGGGGGAAAAACTGAACCTAAACCTAGAATTCAGAACCTAAAAAGGTTAGTCAAGAATAGAAGAGGGCCAACTCTAAAAATCTAATTATGAAACATACAAAAATATACATGTATTTATTCAACATAAATTAAAATAACAAACAAGGGCCCATTCATACCTCATATACAAATATAAAAACCTACAAGGGCTAATAAGATAGACCTAACGCGTTTCGGCCTTTACAGGCCTTCCTCAGAGGTCTAATACAGACAGAACATGTTGGCTGGTATGCAAAAATA